>NW_027460313.1:6318243-6618243 GCF_050947875.1 Dermacentor variabilis | reverse complement strand
AGGCACGAAATCTCTGGTATCTATGTAACAGAGATTCTATACGACACCTGCCTCTCCATGTATATATATGCACATACACGGTGTCCCAGCTAAGTTGGACCAAGATTTTAAATATACTCAAGAGCTCTAGAGATATCGTACCGACTGCATAGTAGCCGTAGTCGTATGTACTTACGACCAGTATAATTTTAATCACGAAGTATCACGTAATTAATTACTTTTGATCAGTGAACCTTTTAATTATTGCTTGAATCGCAAACATATCAATTGCAATGTTGTTGGGCACCTCAAATAACCTCCGAATCAAGCATTTGGTTAGTGCTCAGCTTTGCCTCGTTGGTTTTTCCGAGAAAAACAAAAGCGCGTGAAACATCCAAAATACGAAATAGATACGCGCTCGCGCGCCGATGCTGAAGCGCTCCCAAGCTAATAGCCACGGATACACGGCTTTGGTAGCGGCGGCAGCTCGATACAGGGCTTCACGCCATGTGATGGTCGCGGCATCAAGAGAACACGCCGCTGACGCATTGATAAGCGTTGCGGAGCCTTGTACGTTACGGCGATAAAAGAATGTAGCCGTATATATTTCAATGCTAGCTTGTAGGCGCCTGAGTAGCGGAGTAGCGAAGATGACACCATTTACAAGATATGCACCGTCAAACTCGTGGTGAAAAGGCACTATCGTTCCACTTACTTTCGCAAAAAACATCGTTTTATGCATTGAAGCACAAAACTACCTAGAACGACGATGCATTTCTCCGCGAAGGAGGGAAATTAATATGTCGAAACTGGTGTCATCCTGACAATTCGTTCCAAGTGGAACCGCCGTGCTAACTCCCCCGGCTAGAATTTGTAAATTTGAATACTTGCCATAAGGTAACTCTTGCCAGTATATAGATATATTGCATAACATAGCATATAATTGTATGTACAGCCTAATATATGTAATATGTATAATAATTCATAATTATATATTATATTATATATTCAGCGTGTTTCCGCGAACACTAAAAAATATTTAAAGGTTGCCTAATGCAGATATCAGAATTCTAGTTTATGAGCTGGGCTACTCCGCGAGACGGACATTACTTGCACAAATCTCTCTCTCTCTCTCTCTCTACAAACGTATATATATATATATATATATATATATCATCAGCCTGGTTACGCCCACTGCACGGCAAAGGCCTCACCCATACTTCTCCAACTACCCCGGTCATGTACTAATTGTAGCCATGTTGTCCCTGCAAACTTCTTAATCTCATCAGCCCGCCTAACTTTCTACCGCCCCCTGCTACGCTTCCCTTCCCTTGGAATCCAGTCCGTGACCCTTAATGACCATTGGTTATCTTACCTCCTCATTACATGTCCTGCCCATGCCCCTTTTTTTTCATGATTTCAACTAAGATATCATTAACTCGCGTTTGTTCCCTCACCCAATCTGCTCTTTTCCTATCCCTTAACGTTACACCCATCATTCTTCTTTCCATAGCTCATTGCGTATTATTTCTGTCTCATGATCCGGATCCGCAGTCACTGCCTGCTATAAGTAGATGCCCTTGCCACTTTCAGTGCCTCGCTACCTATCGTAAACTGCTGTTCTCTTCCGACACTGTTAAACCTTACTTTAGTTTTCTGCAGAGTAATTTTTAGACCCACACTTCTCCTTTGCCTCTCCAGGTCAGTGAGCATGCATTGTGATTGGTCCCCTGAATAACTAAGCAAGACAATGTCATCAGCGAATCGCAAGTTACTAAGGTATTCTCCATTAACTCTTATCCCAAATTCTTCCCAATCCAGGTCTCTGAATACCTCCTGTAAACACGCTGTGAATAGCATTGGAGAGATCGTATCTCCCTGCCTGACGGCCTTCTTTATTGGGATTTTGTTGCTTTCTTTATCGAGGACTACGCTGGCTGCGGAGCCGCTGTAAACATCTTTGAGTATTTTTACATACGACTCGTGTACACCCTGATTCCAAAATGACTCCGTGACTGCTGGGGTTTTGACTGAATCAAACGCTTTCTCGTAATCAATGAAAGCTATATATAAGGGTTGGTTATATTCCGCACATCTTTTTATCACCTGATTGATAGTGTGAATATGGTCTATTGTTGAGTAGCCTTTACGGAATCCTGTCTGGTCCTTTGCTTGACATAAGTCTAAGGTGGTCCTGATTTTATTTGCGATTACATTAGTAAATAGTTTGTAGGCAACGGACAGTAAGCTGATCGGTTTATAATTCTCTAGTCTTTCGCGTCCCTTTTCTTTTCTATTAGGATTATGTTAGTGTTCTTCCAAGATTTCGGTAGCGCGAGGTCATGAGGCATTGCGTATACAGGGTAGCCAGTTTCTCTATAACAATCTTCCCACCATCCTTCAACAAATCTGCTGTTACCTGGTCCTCCCCAGCTGCCTTCCTCCTTTGCATAGCTCCCAAGGCTTTCTTTACTCCTTCCGGCGTTACTTGTGCGATTTCAAGTTCCTCTAGACTATTCTCTCTTCCATTGCCGTTGTGGGTGCCACTGGTACTGTATAAACCTCTATAGAACTCCTTAGCCCCTTGAACTATTTCACCCATATTAGTAATGATATTGCCGGCTTTGTCTCTTAACGCATACATCTGATTCTTGCCAATCCTTAGTTTCTTCTTCACTGCTTTTCGGCTTCCTCCGTTCCTGAGAGTATGTTGAATTCTATCCATATTATACTTCCTTATGCCAGCTGTCTTAAGCTTGCGGATTAACTTCGAAGGTTCTGCCAGTTCTAGCTGTAGGGTTAGAGGCTGTCATACATTGGCGCTTCTTCATGAGATCTTTCGTCTCCTGCGATAGCTTACTGATATCCTGTCTAACGGCGTTACCACCGACTTCTATTGCACACTCCTTAATCATGCCCACAAGATTGTCGTTCATTGCTTCAACACTAAGGTCCTCTTCCTGAGTTAAAGCCGAATACCTGTTCTGTAGTTTGATCTGGGATTTCTCTATTTCCGCTCTTACCGCGACCTCATTGATCGGCTTCTCATGTAGCAGTTTCTTTCATTCCCTCCTCATGTTTAGGCTAATTCGAGTTCTTACCATCCTATGATCACTGCAGCGCACCTTGCCGAGCACGTTCACATCTTGTATGATGACAGGGTTAGCACAGAGTACAAAGTGTATTTCATTTCTAGTCTCGCTGTTCGGTCTCCTCCACGTCCACTTTCGGCTATCCCGCTTGCGGAGGAAGGTATTCATTACCCGCATATTATTCTATTCCGTAAAGTCTACTACTAGCTCTCCCCTGCTATTCCTAGTGCCTATGCCATATTCCCCCACTGACTTGTCTCCAGCCTGCTTCTTGCCCACCTTGGCATTGAAGTCGCCCATCAGTATAGTGTATTTTGTTTTCACTTTACCCATCGCCGATTCCACGTCTTCATAGAAGCTTTCGACTTCCTGGTCACCATGACTGGATGTAGGGACGTAGACCTGTACGACCTTCATTTTGTACCTCTTAGTAAGTGTCACAAGAACACCTGCCACCCTCTCGTTAATGCTATAGAATTCCTGTGTGTTACCAGCTATATTCTTATTAATCAGGAATCCAACTCCTAGTCCTCGTCTTTCCGCTAAGCCCCGGTAGCACAGGACGTGCCCGCTTTTTAGCACTGTACATGCTTCTTTTGGGCTCCTAACTTCACTCAGACCTATTATATCCCATTTACTGCCCTGTAATTCCTGCAATGGCACTGCTAGACTCGCCTCACTAGATAACGTTCTAGCGTTAAACGTTGCCAGGTTCAAATTCCAACTGCGGCCTGTCTCATATATATATGATTTGCCACAATTTAATTAGAGCATAATTAGTGATTGTTTGTTAATTAGGCGAGTTTGCATTTCAACTTCTGCAAGTGATGTCCACGTCTTCCAGCAGACAAGCTCATGAAGTAGATTTCTATCTGCCGCAGACAAGGAGCAAAACGAGAACAACGTAAAAGCGGCAGCCAACGTTTCGACACGTGGACTTGTCTTGTTCAAGGCGACATATGCGAAAAAGACGAGACCACTTGCCGAAACTTTGTCTGCCACTTTTACTTTTTGCGTTTTGCTCATCGTCTTGAATTTCCATGTCCCGCCTTGCCAGTGTTTTCTATCTGGCACAGAAAATAAAAAACAAATGTTTGAAAGCGTTTGCTGAAACACCCTGCATACCCGTGTCCCCGATATCTTGCGCCCGACTTTAAAAATATGCAAGTGCCACGTAGCTGTACGGAAGCAAGGTAATCTTGTTTGCACGCCGCTTGGAGCAAGTCAGACAGCTTTTTATTGTGCCTAATTACAGAATTACATAGTGTTAAATAATCAACCTTTAAGATATGTTGAGACCAAAAATGCCACTGAGAACGTTCTACATCGTCCTGAAAAATTCCAAATTCAGCTTTCTATGCCTAATTCGAGCTAAATAAAAGCTTTTTTTCCTATCTTGAAACAAAGCCCGCGTATCCCGAAAATGGGCGGCGCGACTAGAATAAATTTCTGAATAAATATAATTATTCTGCAAATCATTATTTATAAAAAGAATGCCTGCTGAGCCAAGTGGCACTTCACTTAACGCTACGGTGGACTTCACTCAGATCACAACGCTTTCCTCACGTTTAATGCATCGCGCAATAGGCAAGGTTACGTATTCGCGGCATCGTTTTGCACAAGGCATGCATAACCAAACACTTGCTTATCAAGAAAATCTTAGAGCAAGCAGCTCCTCCAGAAGCACGCTACATCCAATTTCCAGAGGATCTATTGAATGCTTCGTTTATATACCTACCGGCTAACCGTTGAGACCGGCATCATAAATAAAACTTTGTTTGAATACACGAAAGAGAATACTCGGATCAATAAGCTGCAAGTGTGCCTAACCTGATAACGCGATTGGGCCCAGGCCACAGAAAGCGCTTGATGCCTGCAGTTAGATGCACTTGGTATGCATTATCGAAGATGATCGTCTATGACTGAGAAGTTCCTTACTATATATATATATATATATATATATATATACAAACTATCAGAATATAACAAGATGCTCGTAGTGAAACGGAGGCAGTCGCACAAACATCATTGCTACGGGCTTAGACAGACGTATACAGGTATGGCATGATCCAATAGCTTCATTTGTAGCAGAAGCCAATCTTCCTCAGACACCTTGCATAAAAAACAAGGGAATCGAGGGCGCCTTAGATTAGTGCGGCTACAAGCATATATACGAGTGCAAAGATCAAGGGTGTGCATCCTCTACTTCACAGCCAGCGCGCAATACACCGGAATTATCGAAATCCTGCACCAGTGAGCACGTTGACTGTTCTTGTAATCACTACCCCGCGTCGCAATTCTAGATGGCCCCTCTGTCTTCCGGCTAACGCGATAGTACGCGTTGTGAGAGGTTTCCCGCAGAGATGACATTCATTCGATACCGGCTATCAAACCGGGCACGCCGAAGCTCTGACAAATGGGCAATCAAAAACAAATAAACCAAGAAACAAAGCAGCAAGGAGAAGTTGCACGTACTTTTAACGTGCGCTGCTCCATTACTTTCATGATTTGCGGAGTTACGGTAACGTATTTCTACAAACAATACCATTAGGTGTATTCACGGTAGCCTGCCACAGAAACAGCTGGAAGACGCCGCAGGGGTCATTGGGTATCAATGCAACGGATGAGACAGAGTAAAATCGTAAACACATACGTACTATGACCTTCCTGTTTGTTGGATACATGAAACCAATTTCTGCAGTTGTTCACTACATTTAGTGTTTGAATTGTCGTCTATATGCCTTAATCACACAGCGTAAAAGCAGCATTTGCCAAAGCTTGCCAGCTTCTTATTTTCTGTCAGTTTCTTGGACTACTAGAAAAATTGGGCACACTGCGGTCGTGCAACTTTGTTTTCCCATCATACCACGCTGTGCTCAAAGTGCAAGCTGACATTATGATGCACTGTTGACGGGCTATAATTTTATTTTTGCATGATAACCTGACATGGGATAACGTGGCATCTGTACTTTTCATGCCGCCTCTGTCGCTCCACCACCCACCCCACAAAACATATTGCAGAAAGTACAAAAAGAAAGATTCATTCGAAACTCTAATTTTCGCGTGGCCCTTATTCATGAAGTAAACAAGATAAAATCTCGTGGAGTACGTACATTTTAAATCTAAATTTAAAATTAAATTCTGTCGTTTTACGGGCCAGAACCACGATACAGTTATGAGGCAGGACATTGTTGGGCACACTCATGGCGACCATCTGCGGTTCATCAATCTGCAGCCGAATGTACGGTACACGGGCGTATTTGCATTGGCAACGAAATACGACCGCCGAGGCCGGTATCTGGTACCGCACCCTCGGGCTTAGTAGCGCACCGCCAAAGCCAGAACGCCACCTTGGCGGGGATGTGAACTCTAAATGCAAAAGAGCTGGTCATTTAGCTTCACCATATGTGGATAGCGTGCGCGTTTTTTTTTACATCAAACAGCTAAAAAAGCCTATAATATTTACTTGCATCACGTCACTACATAAGAATTATACTTGTACCCGGCGGACATCATTTTTCAGGACAAACAACATCAATACATTGCCTAATAAAACTAATAATAATTCACATTAGTTACAATAGTAGCGCATGTTTAGAGTTAGGTTGAAGTAAATTGTTATAAGAAGTATTTTCACGGGTTCCTACATTTCAAGATGGCCACGTAGACCAAAGGCTCCAGCAAGCGGTTTTTCCGAGTGAAACAATCGCTTCTGTTGTCGAATGACTTATTCGTGAAGTAAGGTCAGGTGCGGGGAGCAGGCGAGCTCAGAATGAACGGCCAAGTAAGCCTTTGGTGGTGCCTTATTCGCACAAGCTCTCCCACCGCTTGAAGAAAGTGGCCGGAAAGTGCGGCGTTCCCACAGTCTAATTATCCGCCACTGAGGAACTGGCACGCATGTGACGCGCAGTGAACTGCGCACGCGCTTCGTAAAAGCGCGCAAAAAAGCATGTTGCGCCCCCTGTAAGCTGCCAGAAGGAGGTGGTTCACCGCATTCCGCTCTCCTGTGGCAAATGTTACGTTGGCCAGACTGGTCGTCGTGTTAACGACCGTTTGAGGGAGCATCATGCAAATGTGCAGGCTTTCGTAGCGGGGGGTCACTTGGCTGACCATTGCAAATGGTGCCCGGGTGCTCCAGTGTACAGAGAAACTTGTATACTCAAAAGTTTCAAGGCTCTAGAAGAAGAAACTTTATGGAAGAATAGTCCGGCAGTTCTTGCTGCGGTGGCCTCAGGAGGCGGCTCGAAGTCCTTCGACTCGGGCGGTATCTTCGGCTTGCCGGACGGTCCACAGCTGGTCCGCCAGCTCAAAACGAGAAGGAATTGTTTGAGGCATTTTTTATAAAAAAGAAGGAGAAGGTTGCATTAGCACCGCGGTGCCTAATTTATCGAGAAAAGAAGAGATATATTTGCACAGTAAATATCGAAGTCGGCGGATATGAAGAGCTGAGAGTGTGTTATAGCGTGGTTAGAAATGTGTATTTAATCTTGCGCAGATCCGGACTTCAAGTAGCGAAGTGGGACCTGATGATCGATTTTCGTGATGACAAAGTGCACTGTGGCAATGTTGTTTCTAGTATTTCTGCGCAGCAACGGCTGCTCGTGTAATTTTTACGCAGTAAAGCTCAGTTGAAGTTCGGCGACTGTCCTGTGCGCATTCTTTCTGTGTCCTGTCCTCAAATACGCGCCGTTATAAGCCATGTCCCCATCGAGCCAGCAACCAACTAGCCCACCTAGGTATGGTAATCAAAATAACTCGCGTCAAAAATATACTGCACCAATTTACCTGATTACGCAGGCGACATCGCGATGCGCGGCCCTCCGTCCAACCCCCACGTGACATACGAGCGTGGTCGAAAACGAAACTGCCGCCGCAGTCCCCTCTTCGCAAGGACTGATTCGCACTGGCGCTTTGAGCCACTCTGTTTTGGGCGCGCAGCCGCTTCAGCAGCGCGGCCGAGGCACACGGTTTTATCGCGCGTTATTAGTGAAGCGTTATATCGCTCTGCGAGACCACGAGCGGCGTTTCGAGCCAGGAGCCACGTTCCACCATGCCGCGTGGGTAGTCACGCAAACTCCACGAATAATTTACCGCAAATCATTTCGATCTGCATGCCCATTTCCAAATGTAAAAACACGAAAGCAGACGGTTATGGCGATAGCATTCAACTTTCCAATGTAAACTGCTAAACCATGTAATTAGGCTCATTATAGTGAATCGACTGCTGTGTTTTTTTAGCAGATGACGGTCCGCTTGGGAATTCATCTGTGTTGACGTGATTCGAGTAAATTTAAAGGCTGTTAAAAGAAGCGTTTGAAGTAGAAAAAAGAAAAACCAGACTGTAGACGGAATATAAACCACAGTGAGAGTATTCACAGTCAAAGTCACAGTCAGAGTATTCCTTGAAAAACGCAATATCCACAAAGTTTCTGACACTGGACGTATTGGAAATTAGTGCGCGTTAAACCTTCGTTTGAATTGACGGTCCCGTGGTTTGCGGTACTATGCGTTTTGACGACCTGGAAGGACATTCGACTGGAGACGAGACACAAAAACAAAATGAAAAACGGGACCGATCACTGATGCTCCATGAAGCTCAAAAGTCAAATAAAAAAAGCATCTGAATTAATAAAATATTGGCACACAAATGCATGCCGCCACTCGATTTGTGGGCTGAATTAACGACTTTGAGAAGTTTGTAATAGCGCTCGCATGCTCTCACAACTCATCGTCAATGAACTGCTGTCTTTTCTGGTTGAAGCAACTCTGGTTATGGGCAAGGTTGCCCATGCAGATGACCTCTGCACACATGTGCGCGAAAAAACAATAAAAGAAAAATGTGGAGCGTGAAGACCGCTTCGTCTGAAACCCTAGAATTTTTAGTGAAACGATGCACAAGGCAGAGAAGCCGGAGACGCTCTGTGGTGCGCAACCACAATTAACAGGCAATGCCGCACCCTAGAATTTTTAGTGAAACGATGCACAAGGCAGAGAAACGTGCTGTCGCTGCAGTACAGCCTTTGGCTTCACTGCAGCGACAGTACGTCTTCTCAACTGTAGCTGACGGAATTTCTCCAGTAGAAAAACGTCTGAGAGACCTGCTGCAGCAATATCAGCACCGAACCGAAAAATATAACGCAACGCTCCAACGGCAACAGAAATCTTACGCTAGTCGTTGTAAGTTTTTGGGTTGGTTGAGAGACGGGTAGCTGAAGATGCCCGAGAGAAGTCTACCTCTGCCGTTCACGTAATGTATCTGCTCCTGCTGCTCATTCTCACTTTCGTCATTGACAGTTCCCACAGTCCAGATGATGCGCACACGTTATTGTAGTGGATAATTGAATGTACGCGTCTGTGGTGCCAAACATTAGGATAAACATCGTGTTTATATCTTCGAAAATAAAAAATAAAATTGCAGAGCAAGACACAGCGATTGCCCTTCAGGCCGACGGCATCTCTGGCCATGGCATTGCGCGTTTATAAAAGTATAATTAGAAATAACTACTTTCTTTATTCATTAATTCAAGACATTCCTTACAGAAATGCCTTCGGGGACGAGACAAAAGGTAGTGAACGTGTTTGACTGCGTCGCCACACCATTGGCAGCTGCAGTCACACGACCACATAATGCAATGACAAAAAAAGAAATGCGGCAGTATGAAACATGGTAAAATTTAGACATCACAAAAAAAATCCTTCCTTTTTTGACATCAATAACATATAAATACAGGTACATACAGGTACATACAGGTATATGATTCTGGTATGTCAAAACAGCAGTCGTCCAGGTACAGAACATAGATCGATTGGATTTTCACAATGAAAGCAATGACTCGCAGATTAAACAGAAGCTAACTAAAATCAGTCCGGCACTATCTTTAGTTTCTATTAAGAAAATATTTCCTTAGATTTCTTCTCAGTTTCTGCACCAATGTAGCTGTAACGATTTCTTGAGTTATTTTCAGACATTCGTTTAGTAGATCTGGTATTATAAAGCTTAGTTTTTGATGGCCAGATTTCGTACGGGAACATTGCCTAGGTATTAAATTCTTTCGTAGGTAGTATGGACCAGGTTTGGCTTGATATTTGGTTTGGAATGTTGTAGTTGTTCGGTGCTAGTGCGAAATTTCTAAGGCCGATATATATATATATATATATGTATGTATATACATAGTTTATGAATAGTCAAAATTTTATTTGATTTAAAAAAAGGGTGTAGCGTAAGGGTAAGTCGTTGTGGGCCATGCTGACATAACCAGGATTGAATAAGTGCGTAGTATTCTGCCTTTTCACCGCAGACGGGAGATGGCACCTTACTTTATTTCAAATTCCAACAGCTTTCCCCAGCTTACTACGGAGCTTGTCAACGTGACGCGTCCATGAAATGTTTTCTTGAAATGCCCACCCCAGAAATCTAACTGATAGAGATTGTTCAATGGTAACGTTCTGAAATTTTAAATCCAATCTTATAGTCTTGTGGGTTCCTCGCGGCCGGAAGAGTAAGTATTTCGTTTTACTGATGTTTAATCGGGGTCTATTAGATTGAAGCCACAAATCCAGACCGGTTAGCCACTCGTTAGCTTGATGAAATACCTCTTTTACATCAGCGCCTCAGAAGAATACATTCGTGTTGTGTGCAAATAAAATTAACTTCCTATCTTTGTTTATGTTTACAATATCATTATTGTATAATAAAAATAACGTCGGCCCAAGTAATGATCACTGTGGTACACCAAATCTTACAAATCCTCTTCAGAGTTTACGCCATTCATGCATGTAAATTGAGCTCTCGAAGTAGCTTTTTATCGAAGACCAAGCGTCGCCGCGTATTCCATAGCTTTGCCACGTATTCCATATTCCGCACTAGGGACTTTCACAATTCGTGTGAAAGCCTCAACTACGGTATTGAAGCCAGTGTTTCACAGTGTTTCTCGGCGTTTCTAAACATCTCTGTGTTTGGCTCATCCGGCTCTGGAGTGCACAATCGGGACTGGGCAAGAGTTCGATATCGGCGGCGATACTAAGCAAAATATTGTTTCCGTACGCACTTTGATGGGGCTTAGGCAGAAGGTGAGGAGTTGGGCTGAAAATAATGGCGACATAACGATGTCGCAACGACGACGGTATGCCGGAGAATACCGACGGACGGACAGTGTGTCGCCAGCATCGGCCTTATATTCCTCTCCTACCAAAAAAGAAAAACAGAACAACTGAAGGGAATACCTTTTTCCTTATAAAGTTTGCAACGATGTAACCGGTCCGCAATGCGGGATCAGATTTCAGTGACTTGAAGAGCACTAGTTTGTAAGGTAAATATCAGGTGACCCCTAGAAGATATGGGTGCTGAAGCGGAAAGACTTCAGTCCCGATACGGATTTCTCTTGCTCAACACGTTCTACGTAAAAGTGTTTTTCAGAGCGTGAAAGAAGCCCGCGAATATGCTCAAAATTTGCCGCGCGACTGGCCGCTCGAGGCGCTTTGTATTTATTTATGTATTCGCGGGCTTCTTTCACGCTTGGAAAAACATTTTTATGTAGCCCGTAATGAGAAAGAGAAATCTCTATTTTCAGTTTTTCATGTTGCTCTTCAAATTTCTCATGGACACTTTTGATCTAAATATAATATTTGATTTGAGTAAATAATTCGGCCTAATTTTAAAGTTAGGCGGAATGCAAAAAATAATCAAAGTATCTCCAAGCGACTGCAGACATCACATTGCTACTACCCAGCTACGTGGTATTTGCATATTTTTAAACCTTGGTGCCTGATAGTTAGGATACCCTGTACACTAGACCCCTAAGGACACACCTAAATATTACGTACAGTGCCCATTCTAAGCCTTTCCTGACAGCCTCGATATGCTGGTGACGATGACGTCGAGCAGACCACATGCAAAGTCTTCCCCATCCGGCTTGTAGCCTCTGACGAGTGGCTGGCCTCCTCGCTGCGTCAGGTAGAACGTCACCCACATGTCCCAGTTTTGTTACGATCGGCCAGGAGTGGTAGTGACCTTCTAGCCTCTCCTAACCCGCTGCTAGGAATCGGGTCATGAAGCCAACAATTTGTCTCCCTCGGACAGACTACCGGCGCCGCAAGCGAGACGCGTTTGGCGGACCGAGTATTGTTAAGTGGTTCGCTGTCACCTTCACGGACCGATTGGAGCAAGCAAACACATGGAAAAGCGTTACGCCACGGACTCCAGTAATCATCATGGTCTTTTTACAGACGCGGTGCCTAATTGCGGAGCTAGCTCAGGAACCAAGACATGCCAACTTGAGTCAAGCGTGACAACCCCTGTCTACGATGCCCCACTGCGTTCGGTGTGATGAGTGAAACAAAAGTGCAAGAGCGAGTGTGTCAACCCTCGCCCTGAATAATGAGTCCTTCGACTACTTTGGACGTTCCGATTGGACGAAGGTTGGACGGCAGGGAGGACAGGCGGGGTTTTAAGCAACCGTTTTCGGCTACTGTGTGTGCTTTGTTTTCAGTCGTACTAGACTGATGAAATGTAACGTTTTCCACCCTTCCTGTAAATACTGTAAATAAATCCCCTACTCCTCGTTCTCGATGAGAACAAGTTCCTCCCGTGGATGAGTTGGACGACGGCCTGGAACAGCTACCCTTTATTACATGCCCGACCCCAATTACATGCCCAACCCCAACAGTCCGTAGCCGACTGCGCCAAAATGTTGAAGACCCCGAAAGCTGGGAGCCTTCGAGCATTTATTAAGATAGCTTAATCGCCATTCGTATTCTTCTTCTTGCGTGCACTTATGACCCGTAACCACGAAATGTGGGGGGCGGGGCGGCATTGGGCTTGCTTCGCAATGGAAACATAACATATTCGATCTCTCAATTTTATCTTCATGTTCTTTTCTTGACAGCCTTGTCATCCGCCTCGATCTTCATCCGCTTCCCTTCCTGACTAGGGAATTTTTTAACTGTCCTTTTCTTTTGCTTCCCTTGGTGGGTACAAATGATGTAGCAGGAAAAACGTACGTCACTGGGAGGTTACCTCAACTCTTGTTCACCTCTCCCATCAAGTGTATTGCCTGCACGGGCCCTGACGCAACAAATGTGACGGCAGACAATGTATTCAGCTTTTATTTAGACAGACAAGTAATTAAATTGTACAGCTGTACGAGGCAAAACCCATACCTGATTATGAGGCACGCATCGGCTTTAATGAGATTAGAAGAACTGGTGAGGCTTATAAATTGCTCTATAACGGACGTGTCCTCTGCTATACAGGTCTCCCAGATATGAAGCAATACGGGGGAGGATTCCTAATCCATAGGGACATAGCGGGCAAGATTGACGAATTCTACAGTATTGATGAGACGGTAGCTGTAGTCGTAATCAAACTTAATAAGAGGTGTACATTAAAGTTACTACAAGCCTACGCTCCAACATCCAGTCACGATGATGAGGAAGTAGATCCGTTTGATGAAGACGTTTAAGTAGCGAAAAGTGGAAACTCAGTATGCTGTAGTAATGGGCGACTTCAATGCAAAAGTGGAGAAAAAGCAGGCTCGTGAACAAGCAATTGGCAACTACGGCGTCGATTCTAGGAATGCCAAAGGAGAGATGTTGGTATAATTCGCAGAAAGGAATAAGCTTCAGATAATGAACACCTTTTTCAGGAAGTGCAGCAACAGAAAGTGGACCTGCAAAAGCCGTAATGGTGAAACAAGAAATGATATTGTCTTCATACTTTCTGCTGATCCCAGCATAGTACAGAATGTAAAAGTTATAGGTAGGGTAAAGTGCAGTGATCATAGGTTGGTGAAGGCTAGGATTCACCTCAATTTGAAGAGAGAATGATCAAAATTGGTGAAGTAGGAACAGGTCAACGTAGAGGCAGTAAGGGTAAAAAGCAGACAAATTCACACTGGAACTTGCAAACAAATATGCAGCCTTAGAACAGAGAGATGATGATGACATAGAGCTAATGAATGAAACCGTAACTAGGCTGGCTTCAGAAGCTGCAATTAAAGTGGGAGGCAAGGCACCAAGCCAACCAGTAGGCAAGCTCTCCCAAGTAACAAAGGACCTAATACAGAAACCACAAAGAATAAATGTGCCCCACTCAAGAGAAAAGATAGATTTCGCGAAACTGCCAAAACTGATGAACAAGGCGAAAATAAGTGATATTCGCAACTATAACGTGAGAAAGACTGAAGAAGCCGTAAAGAATGGACGCAGCTTGAAATTATTGAAAAAGAAACTAGGCATAGGACAAGCCAAGATTTATGCACTGAGAGATAAGCAGGGTAATATCAGCCATCTCGAAGATATAGTAAAAAAGCGCAAGAATTCTATACTAACCTGTACAATACCCAGAGGAGCCAAGATACCTCCATTAGAAACAGTAATGAACAGGATACAGATAGTCCTCCTATAAGTAGCGATGAGGTCAGAAGGGTGTAGTGTCGTAGTGGGACACTAGGTGCCCTTAGTTGCATAACTATCAAAGTCCATAAAGAGATGGCACCACTGTTGCCCGGATATATATATATATATATATGAGTGCTCGCATGAATAAAGGCGTCTTGCGTCTGGTGTGATATGGGTTGACATCTGTCCCGTTCTTCTGCTGACCAACTCTACAATTTGGCGACGAGGATGGGATCCGTTGCACTTTCGCCGCCACCGCCGCTATTCCTCGCCACCCGGGGCACTCCAGCCATTCTATGGCCCCGCTGGATACGCCTCTTCGAGAATTTTCTTCTCGCGTCTGGAGCTGCCGACCTGCCTGCGCTCCGCCGCCGAGCTCTTTTGCTACACTGCTTGGGGCCGGAAGGACAACGCATTTTCGATGCACTCCCATAGCCAACGGCGCCGAACGAAGCTGCTTCAGCCGCGCTCTCCGAGCAAGACGCCACAGCGACGAGTTCCCCAGACGCATACGACGTGGCCCGCGAGACGCTGGCTCGACATTTCGCCGACACGCGCAACGTTCGGCTGCAACGCAACCACTTCCGCGAACGCCGTCAGCTACACGGTGAGTCCATCTCTGACTTCGCCCTCGAGCTTCGAGAACTGGCTGCCTCTTGCAATTTCGGCGAGCAAGCAAACGAAAACATGTGCGAGCAGTTCATCACTGGCGTTGCATCTCCGCAGTTACGTTCACGATTGTTACTGGAAGCAGACGCCCTGACTTTCGACCATGCCGTCGCAATTGCGCTACTTCGTGAGTGAGCTCAGCTCGAGTCTGAAGCCTTTGCTAACCCCATTAAGCGCATCATACAACAGCCACGCCAACATGACGCTTTTGGAATGGCCAGACAAGATAACCGGCGTTTCAGCGACAGTGACACGCGCGTCCCAAGTCAAGCCCGCGTTCGTCATGCTCTCCCGCCAACTTCAGACACGGCCACCGCCGTTGTTCCGTGCAGCGGAATTTCAGATGTCTGCGGTAATTGCGGCACAGCAGGTTGCGAGCCGTCTGTGTGCCCCGCTCGCAGTAAGACCTGCTTCGCATGCGGCCGCCGTGGTCACTTCATGCAAGTCTGCCGTAGCGGCCGCAGCGCACGAGGACGACGCCCGGCTCGCATCCGCGAAGTAGTTTCTGAACAGGACACGTCACACGCCATCAGCATTCTCACTGTTTACGAAGATAAGCCCACGGGTGTCTACATTGAAGTGGCAGTCACGCCAATCAACTCCAAATCACAACCGCGCGTTGTGAAGTTCTTCTTGGTCGACACTGGATCCGCTGTGTCAATTATACGGGAACAAGAATTCCGAAGCGTGTTCGAAGACAGCATACAACTGACCAGCTGTAAACTTACTTTGTTGGACTTCCAACGCCGGAAGATTCCTGTGCTGGGACAATTTAAAGCCGGAATCTCGTACAAGGAAAAAACGGCCGTTATAGCAATTCATGTCGCACCCGGAGGGACTTCTCTTCTTGGTCTGCACGCTGTGCAAGCTCTAGAACAAGATATTGTGGGTGCACAGCTACGTTGCCTGCACACGGCTGCCGAAGAAGGTTCAGATGCCATGCTGGAAGGAGCAGCTAATACGGCACAGGAACAGCACAGCCCGCTAAGTCTACCAAAGTTCGGTATGCCAGCTTTGCTATGGGCAAAATTTTGCCATTTGTTCTCACCAGGCCTTGGACTTGCCAAGAATATTCAGCACAAGGTCAAGATAAAGTCGTCAGCCTCTCCAGTCATGCAGAAGCTCAGACGTTTGGCACTTTCTCTGCGCAAGCCGGTTAGCGACCAGCTTGAGCGTCTTCTTTCTGATGATTGAAAGGGTTAACGCTTCCGAGTGGGTTTCTCCTATCGTTGTAGTCCGCAAGAAGGACGACAGTATCCGCCTCTGCGTTGACTTGAGAGAACCTAACAAAGCAATTGTAGTCGACAGCTTTCCCTTGCCCCATACGGAAGAGCTTCTACACTCTCTGAATGGAGCACGCCACTTTTCAAAGCTCGATTTAGCTTCTGCCTATTACCAGGTGCTGCTTCACCCAGATAGCAGAGACCTCACTGCTTTCATTACGCACAATGGCCTTTTTCGTTTCAAAAGGGTGTGCTTCGGACTGGCATCAGCCCCAGCTGCGTTTCAACACCTCATGACAACGGTCCTGCGAGGCTGCAAATGGGTACTGTGCTACCTAGACGACATCATTATCTTTGGCAGGACTCAAAAAGAGCACTTGAGAAATCTGGAGCAAGTTCTTCAACGAATCTCTGAAGGTGGACTTAAGCTCAATGAGAAATGCGTGTTTAATGCATCGGAGTTACCATTTCTTGGGCATCGCGTGAGCTCGGAAGGAATAGCTCCCCTTCAAGCCAAGGTTGATGCCATTGTTCACGCTGCCACCCCCACAGACACAAGCATACTGCGTTCAATTTTGGGCTTGGTTGAGTACTATGCTAAGTTTATTCCGCACCTGGCTGAAGAGGTAGAGCCTATGCGTAGGTTGCTTCGTAAAGATGTACATTTTGAATGGGATGACGCTGCCGAAAAGAGCTTCGCAAGGGTAAAGAAGCTCCTAGCATCGCACAAGCTACAGCAAATGTTCGACCCGACGCTCCCTGTTATTGTGGCCACAGATGCGTCTGCTTATGGCCTGGGAGCAGTACTACAACAGACTCACGGCCCACACGCTCGGACTGTTGCTTTCGCATCCCGAACTCTGACAGAAACGGAGCGGAAGTACTCAGCGGGAGAGCAGGAGGCCCTGGCGTGTCTGTGGGCGTGCGAGAGATCGCACATTTATCCCTAGGGACAACCATTTACGTTGGTAACGGACCATCAAGCCCTAGTATCTCTACTTTCGACACAAAGCACAGGACAGCGACCACTTCGCATCACAAGGTGGACCGCTCGTTTGCTTCGTTACAATTTCACAGTTCAGTACACACGTGGAGAATACAACAAGGTAGCAGAATCTTTGTCCCGGCTACCTGTTCCAGACACAGAAGATGGCCTTCAGATTGAAGAGGAAGTTGTGTCTCTGGTCACACCTTCAGTTCATGTCAATGACGTTCGACTTGCTACAGCCGGGGATTGCAAACTCCAGGAGGTTGCTCATTTTGTTCAGACATCATGGCCAGCGAAGAAATCTTTGACTGCTGAACTGACTCCTTACTATGAGGTCCGGGAGGAATTGTCAGTAGCAGATGGTCTGCTTATGCGCTCGGAGCGTATTGTGGTTCTATCCAAGCTCACTGCTACATTTATTCAGCTTGCCCATGAATCGCACCCGGGAATTGTGAAGGCCAAGCAACGTCTTCGTGAAAAGTACTGGTGGCCAGTTATGGACAAACATGAAGAGACTGCCATCCGAAACTGCACGGTCTGTCAGTCGGCAGACAAAAGTGCTAAGAGCTATCCCACTCCACTACAGCCACTGGCCCTTCCAGATAAACCTTGGAGCAAGATAGCTATTGATATTGTGGGCCCATTTGAGCGTGCTCTAGCCGACTGCCGTTTCGTTATATCGGTTGT
This sequence comes from Dermacentor variabilis, assembly GCF_050947875.1. Taxonomy (NCBI): domain Eukaryota; kingdom Metazoa; phylum Arthropoda; class Arachnida; order Ixodida; family Ixodidae; genus Dermacentor; species Dermacentor variabilis. The sequence goes on along the minus strand of NW_027460313.1, from coordinate 6,600,208 downwards.
TGATTATTTTTCCAAATGGCCAGAAGTTGCTTTCTGCAGGGATGTGTCTTCCACTAAATTGGTGGACTCCCTCCTGTCAATATTTGCACGGGAAGGCTACCCCGACGAACTGGTCTCGGATCATGGACCACAATTTACATCCCGAGAATTCGAGTCCTTTCTTCAAGACAGGGGCATCAAGCACAGCTTCTCGGCTGTGTATCACCCACAGGCAAATCGACAGGTGGAAAGGTTCAACCGTGTGCTCAAATCTTATATTCAGTTGGCCTTGCTAGAGCAGCGACCAGTGAAGAACACTGTTACAGAGCACTTGGGGATCTTCAGACTTACTCCTCACAGTACCACTGGCCTTTCCCCTGCAGTGCTTCTGCATGGCCGGCACATCAGGACATCCTTGGACGTCATCGGACATCCCACCTCTAACTTTGTCTCGGATCCCACTCCGGAGATGTCCTCACTTCGGAAGAGGTTGAAAGAGCACCAGCGCAAAAACAAAGTGTACGCTGACCGACGAAGAGCAGCCCGAGTACCGCATTTCCAAGTTGGGACGTATGTGCGCGTTAAGAAACCAATTCCTGGTCCGAAAGGTACTTCCAGCTTTGGACCTCCAATGAAGATCCTTAAGCGCATAGGGCGTAGGTCTTTCTGCCTGGAAGACGGTCGAACTTGGAATGCCTCATAGCTGACTGCAGTCCCAATGGGAGCATCGCCACAACATGTGGTGCAGTGGGATGACGACTACCAAACTGCGCCTCTACACGGAGCACAAGCCTCTTCGCTGCCAAGTCCACGGACACCTGGCAGAACCTCTGGACAGTTGGAGCTATCCCCGTCAATAGCTTCAGAAGATGGTGACAGTGCTTCCGTTGTCATCGAAACTGCTGGCGAGCCCCAGCGTTTCGCCGGTCCACAAGAGACAGAAGGCCACCTGCAAGGTTTCAGGACTATGTGCTTGGATATAAACATTGACTAGCTTTGTGAATATGTCTGTATTAAGGAAGGGGTAGATGTAGTGTCGTAGGACGACACTAGGTGCCCTTAGTTACATAACTATCAAAGCCCATAAAGAGGTGGCACCACTGTTGCCCGGATATATATATGAGTGCTCGCAGGAATAAAGGGTTCTTGCGTCTGGTGTGACATGGGTTAACATCTGTCTCGTTCTTCTGCTGACCAACACTACAAAGGGCCTTGCAAGAGATGAAACGAGGAATAGCTACAGGAGAAGATGGAATAACAGTCCATTTAATCAAAGATGGAGGTGACATATTGCTTGGAAAACTGGCGGTTCTTTATACGAAGTGTCGATCGACTGCAAGCGTCCCAGAAAACTGGAAGAATTCAAACATTATACTAATTCACAAAAAGGGAGACGCTAAAGAATTGAAAAATTATAGGCCCACTAGCTTACTTCCAGCATTATATAAAATATTTGCCAAAATAATCTCCAACAGAATCATGGCAACACCGGACTTTAGTCAACCAAGGAAACAGGCTGGCTCCAGGAAGGGATACTCTACAATTGATCACATCCATATTATTAAAAGTGCTATTGAGAAGTCCGCAGAGTACAGTGAGCATCTCTTTATGGTTTTCATAGTTTACGAAAAGCCATTTGATTCAGTAGAGATACCAGCAGTCATAGAGGCATTACGTCATCAAGGAGTACAGAACGATTACATAAATACGTTGGAAAACATCTACAGAGGTTCTACAGCTACCTTAATTCTACACAAGAAAAGCAGGAAGATACTTATAAAGAAAGGGTTGGAAAACATCCGCAGAGGTTCTACAGCTACCTTAATTCTGCACAAGAAAAGCAGGAAGATACCTATAAAGAAAGGGGTCAGACAGGAAGACACAATCTTTCCAATGCTATTCACTGCGTGCTTGGAAGAAGTATTCAAGCTATTAAACTGGGAAGGATTAGGAGTAAGGACCGACGGCGAATATCTCAACAACCTTCGGTTTGCCGATGACATTGTTCTATTCAGCAACAATTCAGACGAGTTGCAACAAATAAATGAGGAGCTTAGCGGAGAGAGTGTAAGAATGGGGCTGAAGATTGTTATGTAGAAGACATAGATAATGATGAATAGCCGGGCAAAGAACAAGAGTTTATGATCGCCAGTCGGCCTCTTGGGTCTGTAAAGGAGTACGTGTACCTAGGGTAATTACTCACAGGGGACCCTGATCATGGGAACGAAATTTGCAGAATAAAAATGGGTCGGAGCGCATACGACAGACACTGTCAGCTCCTGACTAGAAGCTTACCAATTAACATTGAAAAGAAAGATGTACAATCAGTGCATTTTACCGGCGCTAACTTATGAGGCAGAAACTTGGAGAGTGAGAAAGCTTGAGAACAGGTTAAGGACCGCGCAAAGGGCGATGGAACGAAGATTGCTAGGCATAACGTTAAGAGACAGAAAGAAAGCGGTTTGGATCAGATAGCAAGCGGGTAGAGCCGATATTCTAATTGACATCAAGAGAAAGAAATGGAGCTGGGCAGGTCATGTAATGCGCCGGTTAGATAATCGTTGAACCATTGGGGTTACAGAATGGTTGGCAAGAGAAGGGAAACGCAGTCGAAGACGGCAGAAGAATAGGTGGCGCGATGAAATTGGGATATTCTTGAGCGCTAGTTGGAATCGGTTGGCGCAGGACCGGGGTAATTGGAGATCGCAGGGAGAGGCGTTCGCCCTGCAGTGAGCATAAGACAGGCTGATTATTATTATTATTATTAATATTATTGTTAGTAGTAGTAGTAGTAGTAGTAGTAGTAGTAGTAGTAGTAGTAGTAGTAGTAGTAGTAGTCGGAGACTCCGGAATAATTGTTACCGCCGTGCATTTGTGCATCCACTGCACTGTACACGAGTGCTTTTGCCTTCCGCCCCCATCGGAAGGAAGCCGCTGCGGCTGGCATAAAGAATTCAACTGACAGTCTTATCAAGGAGCTATAGAATCGTCTTCTGGCGTGATAATCAATTATCTTGCATTATTGACGGTATTTTGGCTATTTCCTACAATTTATAAAGCTTGCGCAAAGCGAAGAAATTACATGCACTCTGACTGCGAAATCACAGGTGCACTAAAAAGAACGTATGCACTGCAATACACCTTCAATGCTTCATAGTGAGAAGTCCACTTATCTATCTTACGATCGAAGGGAAATACATGTCGCGCACATCAGTATGAAACTTTAACTGGCCGAGTTGCTTTTTGTTTTCTCTTCTACTCCAGTGTAAAAGCGAAAAAAAAAACAAAAAGAACGCACATTATTAAGCAGTAATATACATTAAGAAACATCGCTTTTTTTTGACACGGCGTCGAAGCATCAAACGTTGTCTAGTTGTTGGAAGGGAAGGTAACGGATTTTCGTCGTAGTGGTGCTGCTCTCAGTAATCTAGGGCCCTGAAATAACTTGGAGAATTCTTCTGTAATAAATTACTTTACTATAGAACATGTTGCTTCGCTTAGTTCATATGGAGCCGTACCTTTACTCTCGTGATTCATATTAAAAAGCTAGTACAAATGCGTCGGATTTTAGGCATCATCCAACTGCTGTTGTATGCGACTCAGCAACAATTAAATCAAAATTTCACCGACTCGACCATGGGAAGCAAGAAAAACAGAGCTATAAACTGTTTTTTTTTTCTTACGATGCGCTAACCTAACGTGGTAGGTTGGACTGAAGTATGCTGAGACGATTTGGCGAACCAATCAAACTAAGGATCGACTTTAACGATTTCAAGCCCCACGCGACCACGACAGCGCCTTGAAGGACCCCTCGCTTTGGAATAATTTTCTCCACCTGACAATGCTTAGTACACGAACTTCCTTGCGGCCGCACCGAAATGCGGCCGCAGTGGCGGGGATGGAAGACGGGACCTCGAGCCAAATTCCAGAGCTTCTTGAAGGTGCGTGCGCTCACCATTGGCCAACCACCTTCGCTAATAATGAGAACAACATTCGGTTTGGTTAGAGTGTGCTATTACGATCGATTCTAGCGTAAGAGTATTTTGTGAATACGAGCCGGAAAAAAAAAAGCAAAAGCAGACCGGCGCCACTCCTGTAAATTGGGCACCCGCGCAAGACCACGCCAACGGTAGTCCTGAGGTCCAGACTGGTGCTTCGCGTGTTATTCAGCCGAGCGTGGCGCTGCCAGCGACCAAGGAGTTGATACTGAACCTGCGGCTGTCCAGCGCCGATACGTGCTTTCTGACAAGACGCTCCCTCTCCGAACGTCGTAGCAGATCGCTCCTCGTCAACGTCAAGAGCAGAACAATTGCCGCAGCCTCACTCGCACGTAGACGTCGTGTTCTCTCGTCAACGCTGATTATACTGGTTACGTTAGTTGCCCCTATTCCATCTTAAAACAAGAAACGGGCGTAAAAATGCAACGAAACAGAAAATGATACAGAAGCTTCAAGATGGGAAGATTGTTGGCGATTTCCAGGATATTTTTTTTTCACTTGGGTTGCCACGCGGTCTAACGTCATAATGGAGGTAAATTTAAGCATGCACGCCCGTTTCATAGAGATGCTGCAACAGTGACTAATAAAATGTGTTGTCCATAGTCCAGTTTCGTGGCCTTCAACGTGATCGCTGTTCGATTTCACAACGTTAAGAATACTTTCGCTAATTGTCTGTGTCCCAGGACACGTCCAAAGTATATGGCGGGCATCCGCTTCTGACGCAGAAGCGGAGCACTTCGGACACTGGACAACGTCTTCGTACGCCTGACCCCAAGCACGAGTGCAAGGGCCACCCCGGTCTGAAGTCTACCGAGAGAGACTTCCTCCACCCGAGAAAGGTTGTGGGGAAGGGAGTATACACGCCGGGGGGATGAGAGCCCGCCTGTCACGCAGGGTGACGGATCTTCGAGCACTGAAAACAGAGCGGGGGTCGGAGTGAAGAGAAAGAGGAGGGGCTACGGGTGTCGAGAAAGAGTGTGCGATGCGGTCGACTAGGTGACTGTTATGGTGATGCTGAATGTGCCTGCACCCATTGGATAGTTAGATTCACACGCGTAGAATTGTGAATATTGTGTACATCCTCAGAAATACGCTATGTTTTCGTTACTTGTTTGAGATGCGTAAATAAGCACCGAGGCTGTCAGTATAGATTTCGGCTTCGTTGCTGTTAGGCAAGTTGACAATGGTTTCTATCTCAGCGTCTATAGCGTGCAGTTCAAATAAAACGTGACAGGCCTTTTAGCATACACTAACGAGTATGAAGGCGAAAGCTTGCGCGCTCACGAGATTTTCATTACATTCCTTGACTGATTGATTCTAATGCGTTGTTCCTTCCTATTACTTATTTTCGCCTACCAAAGCTCGTGGGTTCGAGTGCCTTAATTAAAGCTATCCTAGTTAAGTTGTCTTAATTCGCCCTAATTAATACCAAACGTCGCGGGTTCCACTCCCACCAAAAGGTCGTGGATTCGACAGCCCTAAATAACTATATCTTAATTACCGCGCCTTAATTAACATCGCCCTAATTAAAACCAAAAGTAGCGGGTTCGACTCTCGTCATTCGCGATGTCGATTGGAATGCAACTTGCACATATGGCCGGTGGGCCCACATCTCCAAGTGGGTTCGACTCTCACCAGAGGTCCTGGGTTCGAGCGCCTTAATGAACTCTCTATTTTAATTCGCTGTGCCTTAATTAACCCCCCAGCCTGATGTTCACGCTTCTTCGTCTCAGTTTCACGCTTTCTCATAAAGGAATTGGTGGCCTAATTCGTCCTAACACCAAAGGTCGTATGTTCGACCCCCCCCCTCCCCCCAATGGTCGAGAGTTCGACTCCCTATGAATTTTGGTGCGAGAACGCCGGACAGCGTAACGCCGCACATCAGATTTTTCGTCCTGTGAGCCGTCTAAGGCTTCCGTCTAAGGGGTGCGAAAATTCATTTGCATAGCTGCGAGTGTCTTGGCTCTCGTAGTATGTCGGATTTCAAAGGGCTATTTGTACTCCTTTTGAGTTAACAATCCCGTCCGTGTACATCCAGTAGCGTCCGTAGGTACAGTCGGTTCGGTTGTTGCAAACGGTTGAACCCGCCGGGGAAGCTTTGTCGTCTTGTTATTGGTGAGGGATGTATACCTCCGTGGTGGAAGATTGCGCAAGTTCTTAGTCATGGCACCATCTAAATAGATATAGGAATGAAGCGACACAAATGTCGGTATGTGGCATCTTTCGAGCTTTCTTGCTTGCTGTCGCTGCTCAAAGAGCTCAGAAATGGGGCGACGCTGTGCGGGCTCTTGAAGCATCGGTGTATAGGTGTTACACGAGGGAGGGCCGTAACTGCTCGCATGGCACTTCTGTTAATAACCTCAAGTTTGTCCCACTGTTGAGCAGTCTGTTGTAGGAACTGCGCTTGATATATAATGCGAGGATGCAGGACGGAGCGCAAGAGGCATCGGGTCACGTCAGTGCGAGCCTCACTACACCGTGCCGCAATTCCGCTAATCAGGGGCCGATCACAAAGGTTTTCATTCGTAAGTGCTGTTTTTCGTTGGCTGATCGCCTTCGCTAATAACACGTCCTACATAACTATTGGCTGACACGAACGCTTTTAGCGTAGAAACGTTTTGTAAATACGGGCCCAGGTGAACTGTCTCTGGTGATATTTGGCTCATCTTCTTGGTCCACATCACGCTACACACAGACTGGCGAATTCCCAGGCCAAGAACCCGCAGCTCTTCACTGTCAGGAACCTGCGCAAAACCAACCTTAAGATGGAAGTCGCTTTCGCAAACTGACTTTCTGCCCAGTTTTTTGGCAATGTGTACGTAGCGAGATTTCTGTGCCGATATCTGGAGTCCGGCGGACTGCACGTATTCGTGTAACACATCAAGACCTCTCTGCAGTTGTTTACATTTTTTTCTCACGGTCTCTGTGAGTAGACCACAGTGTGACATCATCGCTATAAATAAGAAACCTTGTATTATAAATGTCCTGTAGTTGATATACTAGAGGCATGAAGGCAATAATAAATAATAGCGGTGTCACAACGGAGCCTTGTGGTACCCCGAGGTTTGACGTAAAAGAACCAAATTCCTGCCCGTCTACACGTATAGAAAAATTTCGGCGGGTTAAGAACGAGCCTACTATTTTCTTCACTTGAAGCAGCAAGTCGAGCACGCCCATTCGTAGAACGGTCTCATGCTTTACACTATCGTACGCTTTGACTATTTCAGTAGCCACCACAGTGCGCACCAAATGACTGTAAGGTGAGACGTACGGAACATCATCTTTCAGTACAGCTAGGCCATCTTCCGTACGCAAGTACGGGCTAAAAACGATCTGAGCTGGATGGTGTTTATTGTTGTGTTCGAGCCACCATGATTAGCCGTGAGTAGCCAGCATTCGCTCAAACTATTTGCAGATCATTGGTGTCGACGAAATTGGCCGGAGAGGTTCAAAGCTCGTTGGCGGCTTTCCTGGTTTAGGTATGGGCACCACTACGGAGTGTTTCGACTAAGGTGGGAGCGATCCATCGATCCATAGGCTATTCATAACCTGGTGTAAAGTGTCCATGGCATCACCTTCCAAGTTCTTAAAACGCTCATGCGGGGCAGGGTCACGTCCAGGCACAGAATGATGCTTTGTGCCTGGAATCGCAGCGAGTATCTCGGCTTTTGTGAAAGGCCTCGTAAAAACCAAAGTACCATCTGCATCAAATAAAAGAGGATTCGCTGGGGGTTGCTGGTTTATAGACAAAACGCTGACGGCTGCTTCCTTGGGAAAATCTTCCTGCATAAGGTTGCGAGGCAATTGGATTCCTGACGACGGGTCTGCATATTACGCACCGTGCTCCATGGCCCAAAAATCACGCCATAATTTCTTGTTTCCTGCTCTGGAGTCCAGGTGCTCACACGAATCACGTCAGTGGTTTTGTGGCAGTTATTTTTCATAATTTTCGTACTTTTCGCCGAGCACGCGCGGTGACTAGGTTAGCCAAAGCGCGGGCTTCGTGTTGCAAAGGGTTACGATTATGCAGATGTCCTGCCTGGCGGCACTGCACCCATAGGTTGAGAGCGTTTAGGTAAGGGGTCGGTTGGTCCTCATTTGCTGTCATAGAGACCATTGAGTCGTGCTAGATTGTAAGGTGGAGCTGGCAGTCGTTGCATTAAATGTTTTTGCGCTGTTATTGCCACGGACCTTGCCCCAATCGGTTTCCCGCCTTTTGCGACGAAGTTTCTTCATGTATGTAGTATGCATGCCAATCAATACGGGTGAGTGGGGCTGTGCCACACTGCGTGCCTATCATCGAGGCAACGTGCCCTCACCCCCCCCCCTCTCCCCATTCTTCTGAAGTGGTTGCCCTTAGGCTGGGCTTCAAACATCCACTGACCACCTTCAAATGTCCAAGAAACTGCCGACCCTTTTTCGTGAGTCGAACTCAAGAATCCGGGGGCACAGAGCACCCCGACGAATCCTCTGGCAGCCTTCAAAATTCCATAGAACTGCTGACCATTTGCCGTGGAGACCGGCAGTAGGCAGCTTGGACTTCTCCCACGACGAAACAGAAGCGCGACACGGTTGACGTAAGCACCGTGCCCGCCTTGTTCCTGCCGTTTGCAGCGTATGCTGGATGAGCGGGCGGGGGTCTCTGACGACCGCTGTCAAACGCGATACGCTCAAATTTCGCAATTCCGAGTATCGTAATCACCAGCTAACATTTTTTGGCACCAATTTAATGGAACAACGCTATGAATAGTCCTGCGCATGCTCGAACGCGGGCACTTTGCGAGGATCGTAGCTAAGATCTGTCTTCAGCAGCTGAATGGTATATTAAATAATGTGCCACAATGGCATCTCGTATTTATGATCATGAAAGCCACATGTTGCAAATTAATCAAGAAAGCCTAAGCTTGAGGGTGGCACCTGCATCCCTCGACGAAATCACAGGGGGAGCATGCCTTCAAGGCATTGAGTGCAGCTTGGTCTGTGGTTGCCCTGAAGAATTACAGCTTGCCCATGTGTTTGACTGTAAACTAGCCAAGGTCTCTGGTTGAAAGGACGCTACGTATAACCCTTTTTTACAACTATCTGTGAAGCCCGTTCTCGTAGAGACGAACGACACCTCAGTAAGCTATATCCACAGTACTTCTTCCAATGAACCCGTGACAGCGACAGCACCGCCGGTGTGACGCCTTGACTATGTGAGAATCCTACAAATCCGCGTCCCTGGTCTACTTTACGCGATTCAGACGCGTGATGCCCAATGCAAAGTAGAGGAACTTACACTGGCCTCATGTGTGCATGAAAGTGGGCCCTAACGACAATGCGGCATTGTGCGCGAAGATACAAAAAAAGCCGAGGTAGTGCGCATTTTACAAAATGCCGAGGGAATGGGTCTAACTCAATCGGTTACTCAGGCAGGGCAAATTTCTTCTAGTCCCGAAAAGTTTTCGTAATTTCACTGTGGGTTTAATTAAAGAACTTCAACGCCAAACGCACTCGTGTTGTCGTTCCTAAGTGGAGAAGTGCGGTCAACCTATTTGAAATACTGTAACGGTGGTTACAGGACCTTTCCGAAGAGAGCCTTCGTAGTCGAAATTACTGCTTCTGGTCTTTTTTAAACGAACGATTATTGAATTTCCCGCCTATTAATACAAAACCTGGAACAACTCTAGACAGCATGTCAATATATATTTTATCTTTTGTTTTCATCGCACTCCGAAACGCATTCAAAATGTTTATCTAAAAGCATAATGCGAAGCCTCTTGCCTTTGAATGTGTAGGATAAAATCGTAATAGGTAATTTCGATGATTAGGACCATTTTTATAGTATAATACGCTGCATGGAAGCTGGGCAGTTCTGCCCAGGCTTATACGAAGCGCCGTACCACAGCGGCCTCAAGACGACCTCGCAGCTGCACTCTAAGAACAGTTTACACCCTTTGGTGTGCCCCTTCTGCCACACAACGATAATCGTCATCTGCCTTGATGTGTTTCCTTTCTTTAACGCTGCGAGCCCGGAACTTTCCAGTAACGAACGGCACGCGCGTTCTCAGAAGGGGCACTCCAAAGGGTGTAAACTGTTTTATGCTGATAACGCGCATGCCGTTCGTTACTGGAAACTACCGGGTTCGCAGCGTTAAAGAAAGGAAACGCATCAAGGCAGATGATGATTATCGTTGTGTGGCAGAAGGGGAACACCAAAGGGTGTAAACTGCATGTTCTTAGAGTGTGGCAGAACGAACACTCTAAGAACAGTTTACACCCTTTGGCGTGCCCCTTCTGCCACACAACGATAATCGTCCTCTGCCTTAATGCATTTCCTTTCTTTAAAGCTGCGAGCCCGGTACTTTCCGGTAACGAACGGCACGCGCGTTATCAGCATGATAGCATTGCGGAGAGGAAATGCTATCATGTTGTCACTCGCTATCACTCGTACCCAGGAATTTTGGACATACCTTTAGTTTCTTTATTTCGCCACCACGTGGCGTATTGACCTTAAAGATTTGAAGTTCGCGCCGTGACGTATGCCATGATGAACAACTAAAGAAAACATAATAAAAGGAAGAACACACTCAGACTGTTGCTTTACCTCGGCACTTGGAAACGAGCGCGCTTATGCATCAGCTTTATCTTGAAGAACGTGTTACTTGCTCGACTGGCAATGAATCGACGATTTTGCTACACACCTTGCCAGACAGCTCGTCGGCATTCCGGGTGGGATGTCTGACCCAGATAACGGTTTACGCAAAGCTTCCGTAGGGTTTACTCTCTTCATTGTTTTTTTCCTTATTATTTGAGCACCACTGAGGCCGCGGGTTTCCGTATAGTCAGCGTTATCTTTCATGGGCTTCCTATAGAACCGGTGTGATGGAATAAGAGGAAGCTTTAGCTCGGGCCTTTCTTCGATGCCGCCTGCTCAAATACATGTAAAACACATAAACGATTTTATGAAAAAATCGCTTAACCGCTCAGCCGATCTGGAATTGTTGCTATCAAGAGAGAACGTTGTGCTGTTATCGGTTCTCTGATCTGACTCAACACTCATGTGCGCAGGCTGTGACGTCATGGAGCAAAAGGGATAAAAAGCGGCTGTCTAATAAACACGGGGCTTTTTGGGTTCGTGGCTACATAGGAGTGGCGTCAGTCTTTTGCTTGCATCATCGCTCCGGCAGCGGACACGACAAACATTAGCTCACAGTCATCGCTGCAATAATAATCTTGAGCTAGGCCATGCCATCACTATAATCATCATCATCATCATCAGCCTGGTTACGCCCACTGCAGGGCAAAGGCCTCTCCCATACTTCTCCAACTAATCCAGTCATGTATAATTGTGGCCATGTTGTCCCTGCAAACTTCTTAATCTCATCCGCCCACCTAACTTTCTGCCGCCCTCTGCTGCGCTTCCCTTCCCTTGGAATCCATTCCGTAACTCTTAATGACCATCTGTTATCTTCCCTCCTCATTACGTGTCCTGCCCATGCCCCCCATTTCTTTTTCTTGATTTCAACTAAGATATCATTAACTCGCGTTTGTTCCCTCACCCAATCTGCTCTTTTATTATCCCTTAACGTTACACCTATCATTCTTCTTTCCATAGCTCGTTGCGTCGTCCTCAGTTTAAGTAGAAGCCTTTTCGTAAGCCTCCAGATTTCTGCCCCGTACGTGAGTACTGGTAAGACACAGCTGTTATAAACTTTTCTCTTGAGGGATAATGGCAACCTGCTGTTCATGATCTGAGAATGCCTGCCAAACGCACCCCAGCCCATTTTATTATTCTGATTATTTCAGTCTCATGATCCGGATCCGCAGTAACTACCTGTCCTAAGTAGATGTATTCCCTCACCACTTCCAGTGCCTCACTACCTATCGTAAACTGCTGTTCTCTTCCGAGACTGTTAAACATTAGTTTTCTGCAGATTAATATTTAGACCCACCCTTCGGCTTTGCCTCTCCAGGTCAGTGAGCATGCACTGCAGTTGGTCCCCTAAGTTACTAAGCAAGGCAATATCATCAGCGAATCGCAAGTTACTAAGGTATTCTCCATTAACTCTTATCCCCAATTCTCCCCAATCCAGGTCTCTGAATACCTCCTGTAAACACGCTGTGAATAGCATTTGAGAGATCATATCTCCCTGCCTGACGCCTTTCTTTATTGGGATTTTGTTGCTTTCTTTATGGAGGACTACGGTGGCTGTGGAGGCGCTATAGATATCTTTCAGTATTTTTACATACGACTCGTCTACACCCTGATTCCGCAATGCCTCCATGACTGCTGAGGTTTCGACTGAATCAAACGCTTTCTCGCAATCAATGACAGCTATATATAAAGATTTGTTATATTCTGCACATTTTTCTATCACCTGATTGATAGTGTGAATATGGTCTATTGTTGAGTAGCCTTTACGGAATCCTGCCTGGTCCTTTGGTTGACTGAAGTCTAAGGTGTTCCTGATTCTATTTGCAATTACCTTAGTAAATACTTTGTAGGCAACGGACAGTAAGCTCATCAGTCTATAATTTTTCAAGTCTTTGACGTCCCCTTTCTTATGGATTAGGATTACGTTAGCGTTTTTCTAAGATTCCGGTACGCTCGAAGTCATGAGGCATGGCGTATACAGGGTGGCCAGTTTCTCTAGAACAATGTGCCCATCATCCTTCAACAAATCTGCTGTGACCTGATCCTCCCCAGCTGCCTTCCCCCTTTGCATAACTCCCAAAGGCTTTCTTTACTTCTTCCGGTGTTACCTGTGGGATTTCGAATTCCTCTAGACTACTCTCTCTTCCATTATCATCGTGGGTGCCACTGGTACTGTATAAATCTCTATAGAACTCCTCAGCCACTTGAACTATCTCATACATATTAGTAATGATATTGCCGGCTTTGTCTCTTAACGCATCCATCTGATTCTTGCCAATTCCTAGTTTTTTCTTCACTGCTTTTAGGCTTCCTCCGTTCCTGAGAGCATGTTCAATTCTATCCATATTCTACGTCCTTATGTCAGCTGTCTTAGGCTTGTTCAATAACTTCGAAAGTTCTGCCAGTTCTATTTTAGCTGTAGGGTTAGAGGCTTTCACACATTGGCGTTTCTTGATCAGATCTTTCGTCTCCTGCGATAGCTTACTGGTATCCTGTCTAACGGAGTTACCACCGACTTCTATTGCACACTCCTTAATGATGCCCACAAGATTGTCGTTCATTGCTTCAACACTAAGGTCCTCTTACTGAGTTAAAGCCGAATACCTGTTCTGTAGCTTGATCTGGAATTCCCCTATTTTTTCTCTTACCGCTAACTCATTGATCGGCTTCTTATATACCAGTTTCTTCCGTTCCCTTCTCATGTCTAGGCTAATTCGAGTTCTTACCATCCTGTGGTCACTGCAGCGCACCTTTCTGAGCACGTCCACATCTTGTATGATGCCAGGGTTAGCGCAGAGTATGAAGTCTATTTCATTTCTAATCTCTACATTCAGGCTCCTCCACGTCCACTTTCGGCTGTCCCGATTGCGGAAGAAGGTATTCATTATCCGTATATTATTCTATCAGAAATCGGTAAAGCTGCAAAAAGAATAGAAGTACGAAATTTACAAATCTGTTAGTTCGTATCAAAAACTGATATCGCAGCTCTATAAACTGCATCCGTTAGAACACCTCAATCGGACAAATTTGATGTATGAATTTATAACTTATGTGATGTTGTTACAATGCTTGTAAAGAACTTTCGAATGCCATATTCAGGAGTCAGTGGTGTATTTCAGGGTGGCATACTATATATCATTTTTGTCCGCATTAGCGAAATATTAGGTGCAGCTTAAAAAAATTTTGATATCTTATTTAGTAGCGCAGGTAGAGAGTCATATACTTCAAGTATGGATTTCTGAAATTTCGAATTTTTTTTAGAATGTAAGAAAGTGGCAGCTAAATACATATTCGCTTTCCGAAATCTAACTTTAAGTGTTTCTTTTAAGTTCAACAAAACTTATGAATTGCGGTGCAGTGGTTGTCAGAAGAACCATTGCTCATTTCCCATGTAGGAGCTAAAGCTTACCGTTAAGTTCGGTTTAGAATAATAGTTTTGCTGAGAGAAGAAGCAAGACGGGTAGCGCATTTAGGTTATGGCGGCCGCACTTCGCTGGGGGCGAAATGCGAAGACACCCGTTTACTTAGATTGAGGTGTACGTTAAACAAACTCAGGTGGTTGAAATTTTCCGAATTCCCGCACTACACCGTGCCTCATGATCAGATAGTTGTTTTGGCACGTAAAACGCTACAATATTTATTTTTTTTTAATTTACAAAATGTACGCTCATTTACAGTAATTGACAAAGCCAAGCATACAACAGGCTAGTCATTGAAGCGGTCACTTTTTCAAACCTAAGCTCGTGCTCATCTTCCTCAGCGTTGTGCAAAGCTTCGCAACATATTTCCACTTGGGGTGGATGTGCCGTCCCACTGCTGTTTAGGCAGAAAAGGACTGGTAGCGTTTTAGGCGGCTGACTTGAAGACGTGATGGGAAGTCTGGATGGAGCGAGTAGTCGGTGCGACCGCAGACACCTCGTAGGTGACGTCGGTTTCCTGACAGAGGACCCGGTAAGGTCCGTAGTAACGGGACATCAGTTTTTTCGATTGGCCAAAGCGGTGGGTGAGAGATTACAGAGAGACAAGATCACCGGGAATATCATCGGCGTCCCAGCGACAACTGTCACAAATGCTTTTCCGCTTGTTCTGAGAAGTAAAAAGGCGACGGTGACCAACTTCGCGTTTTTCTTGGGCTCGAGCTATGACATCACTTGTATACTGAGACACGGACTCTTGAGTGGTAGGCAGCATTGTATTAAAAAGCAATACTGGATCTCGGCTGTACAAGTGATAACATGGCGAGCAACCTGCAGTGTCGTGGCGTGATGAATTGTACGCGAATGCGACAAGATAGAGAGCAGTATCCTAATCACGATGGTTATCAGAAACGCACATGGAAAGCTTGGTCGTTATTGTTCGAATAAGCAGCTCCATAAGAACATTCGTCTGACGATGGTATGCTGTACTAACTTTATGTTTGGTAGAACAGGAGCGGAGCAAGTAGTCCACAACTATAGAGAGGAAGGAGCGACTCCTGTTGGTAAGAAGTCGACGAGGAGCGCTGTGGTGAGCAATGATGTTGTGCAACAGGAAGTAGGCTATGCCTGTTGGAAGGGGTTTGGTGAACGCGAACAAAGCTGTATAACCAGTTGCGACGCCAATCCACTTTTTCCATCAGTCAGATATGGGGAAAGGTGCCAAGAGGTCTACACCAACGCGATAGAAGGGTTCGGTAAGAACGCCAAATGATGGGAGTAAACTAGCAGTGAGCACAGGTGGCTTCTCCTGGCGTCGAGATAACTCGCAAAAAGCGACGTAGCGGCGGACAGATCGGTACAGGCCAAGCCGAAAGAATCGTCGCTGGACGCGGTCGCACGTACTGATTCCCTGAGGTGAGCAAAAGTTGGTAGATCGTGCAGCTTGGAAAGAACAGTGGTGCGAACATGCCGGGGAATGACCAGCACCATCTCAGATCCACTAGGGTACATGTCGCGCCGATATAGAGTGCCGTGCTGGAATAGTGATATGCCAAGAGAAGGATCACATCACCTAGATGTGAACTTGTCCATGATACCACGTATGCTTGGATGTCCGCACTGTGCGGTAGCGAGGTCAGCGAAGCAAATAGCTAAAATACAGAAGCAGAAATATTGGTGGCAGGAACATCACGAGCATCGTCTGGGTGGCGGTACAAGCAGTTGGCATCTTGTTGTAAACTCGTACAGGCCACTGTGTACGAGTATTCCTGTAGGCGTAGCGTCCAGTGACCTGGCCCAGTGACTGCCCTCGCGAAGAAGAGCTCGTAGGGAAATGTAGGTGTCCGCTCGGTTGACGGAATAGACAGACTGAATACCAAGGTTCGCCAGTACCTGTGTCGGGTTTTTCGCAACCCAGCAGAAAGGCGAACATCCGATGACGGGCCGATATGTATCAAGTACCGGCGCGTTGGTCACATTTCCCGCCACTGCCGCAACACCTGGACGTCATGCCGATATCAGTCTGCGCTCCAACCTTACCGCCACTCGCCAGGTACTTGCCTATTACCGCAAGATTCCACAGAGCCATACAAGGTACTCTACGCGGGCATCCTCATCTACACGGCAGAGTCGTTCACCTTCACCACGACGACCCCTGTCTCGCTCACCCACTATTTGCCGTTCTCCGTCCCCCATGTACCTACACTCTACGTGAAACTGAATGGTGAATTTTTAGAGCGAACAGTTATTACGAATACAAGCTCTTGACAACATTGAAATCAGAAATACGCAGAGGAGGTACCCTCTTACATACGTTGGCCGATTTGCAACCAAATCCGGCCAGTCGCCTCACCCGACATACAGAGAATTGGTATGTACCATGTCCTCGTACTAATTATGGACTGCAAACATTACATTTCTGCCTCCCGAGTTTACTGAACAAATGGAAATTAACAATTGAAAGTTTACGTAATTTGTCCAATACTGATATACTACATAGAATGTCCTGAAAGTCCTATTCATGTAATATCAGGTCACTTTTGTGATGGTTAATTAATGTCATGCAATTATCTCTTGCGTTGTTGTTTAATGTTTTTTTATATATTTCCGAGTTTTATTTCGCTTTTGCTGTGACGGCCCACATGTGTGTTCTTTTTGTATTGTCGCTCTCCGCTGCTTGTAATTTTGTAATGAAATGTTGTTTTCAGGGTTATGGGGCCAGTCAAGCTGTTAAATGCAGCTTTTTTCCCATCACACCTAACCACGTCCATGTGCACTTTCATGTACCTGCCATGTGGTTGAATAAACTCAAACTCAAACTCAAAGAAGGCCACGAATGCACGTAAAGTGCCTCGAGCGGCCAGTCTCGCGGCAATTTTGCGTGCATTTGTGGGCTTCTTTCACCCTCGCAGAAACACTTTTATGTAGCACGTATTTAGCACGAGAAAGCTGTATCGGGAGTTTTAATGTTGCTCAACAATTTTCTCATTGACACTTTTTGTATAATTATAATGTTTTAGAAGTTGATTAATTAATACAAATTATCTAG
This sequence comes from Dermacentor variabilis, assembly GCF_050947875.1. Lineage (NCBI taxonomy): Eukaryota > Metazoa > Arthropoda > Arachnida > Ixodida > Ixodidae > Dermacentor > Dermacentor variabilis. The sequence goes on along the minus strand of NW_027460313.1, from coordinate 6,583,129 downwards.
TTGGGTGGAATATCTGAGTATCTCCAAGCGACGGCAAACAACACTACCTTTGTTCGGTCCAGCTACGTTGCATTTACATATTTTTGATGTTCAGCTCGTCATCATACACCAGTCCGGGGACCTTCTGTTGCGCGATTTTTCAATTACTCATGCAAGATAAATCAGACCCTAATTTACTCTTTTCCCGTTCAATTAACTCTGTTTATTACACATGCTCCTGTAAGAGCTAAGAACAAATATTTTGCAATTAAGTGCTCTCTGAAAGCGTAATTGACGCGGAAAAAGATCGTGGGTAACATCGACCTGATCGTGTCCAGCCTTTTGAGATATTGTCATGAATGGTACTGCTCCGTGAGACTGTTCCTTGCGGCCAGAAGACTGAGAATTTATATTCACATTGTTTTTTCAAAGGCAAGCAGTTTAAACTTGAAACGCCAATGTAGCAACTAACGTGCGCTGCTGAAAGCTTGCTTGGTCACAGAAACAATACACGATTGAATGATAGTGCAGATTTAGCGCGTCATTGCCCTAAATGCATTGCGCTGGCGCCGACGTAAGCAAGATAACGAAGGGGAACCACTTTGCAGCTTCTTACGGGGCCGTGCCAGCTAAGCGCGGCGGTATGACGTCAATGGCGCTATGTTTTTGTCGGTTTCGCTTTCAGAAAGAGATAATGCTACAAATGCAGTGTCATTCATTCTTGTCTCGTGGATTTCACTGCGGGTTTTAGTGGTCTCCACATGGCGTTTGTTTCAAAGAGTAGGTGTAAGCAGGAAAATGTTCGCTCACACCCGCATACGCACAAACACCCTCTCTCTCTCCCTCTCTCTCTCTCTCTCTCTCTCTCTCTCTCTCTCTCTCTGTCTCACACACACACACACGCACTCTTTCTCTCTCCCTCGCACAAACGCACACTCTCTTCCTCACACACACGCACACATACTCTCTTCATCGCACGCACAGATATCCATGTGTATACAAAAGCGCACACTTTTGTCCCCAGGCATGCATGCTGAAATACGGACAGGCACCGTCGCACGCGTGCACATTCACACGCCGCCATGCATGCACGGCAAGCACGCAAGCGCACACACATGCCACTAACACGCGCGCACACGTTCACGCACGCCCAGATGAAGGCATGCGCACAAGCCGCGAACGCTCACACACGCATACACGCACTCACGTGCATGCATATGCAAATACGGAGACACTAGCACGCGCACACTCTCTCTCTCCTTCGCGCATACACATTCTCTCTGTCTCCCCCGCACTCAAACGCAATCTCCTTCACACGCAAGTATTCTCTTTCAATCCGTCGTACACGCGTGCACACACACACACACACACACACACACACACACACACACACACACACACACACACACACACACACACACACACACACACACAATACGCACACAATACACACAATGATTCATGCGCACACAAACACGCGCACATTTGTTCGCACTCGTGCATGCTGAAGCTCGAAAACACACGTTGGCACGCATACACATTCAAACGCGCCCACGCATGCACCGCATGCGCGCGCACACGCGCACGCACACGCACACACGCCGCGAACGCTCACAAGCACTCGTGCGCATGCAAAAGCAAATACGGAGGCACACGCCCGCCCACACATACACAGAGCGCACACGCGCATAAAACCATAGCCAGGAACGCTCAAGACATGCACACGCATAACCACTCTCTATCATCTCGCATCTCGGCTGCCTCTCAGGAACCTGCGCGTGCTAACGGGCTGCATAACACTCCCTCTATACCACTGCCGTCTCCAATGCGAACTCTAATAAATTGCTTCATGGTTTAAAGTTGGCGCTTCTTCAAGTCAATGTGCCCTCTGCCGGGAGGGTGCAAAACGATTTCCTCCTGTCGTGGGACTCCACCGCCCCTGTCTGACCTGCTCTAACGGCTTGAACGCACCATCAATGTTCCAACTAAGTGCCAAAATGTATATCTCGTTAGAAGGGACTACCATCTTCTTGTAGTCAGTTGAAACTTTTCGACCCTCGGTCGATATTCTGAAATATAACCTTGAAAAAAAAAATTCCCATTGAGTTACATTTGTGCGTTGCTGTGAAGTTCCGAAGGAGAACGTCCAGAATTCCTGGACATGCGTGACTTCCTTTTACGCAACAGTTCCAGCTGCTGTGACGGCAGCGCTACCTGTGCGTCCAAGTCAACAGTATCTTGCTGTTCAGCTACCATGGCCTTGTTCAAAGTGTTCCCAGCAGGGCGAGAAACTGATTCGCCCTTTTTAGACATGAAATTTGTTAGAAGGAATGTTTCTCCTGTTTTCAGAAATAATTATATTCGGTTTTTGTGAAAGAAACCACCGATGTCCCCAAAAAGCGGAGTCAGCGCCAAAAAGCTTTCACGACGACGGTAGGCGACGATGGTTATGCGCGTTACGCCAAGACGTGCTCTGCACTAATGACTCTCTCTGCAGCAGGTACACAACAGTGAGGGAAGGGCGAAAGCAAAGAATAAGCTGCTACTCATTGATAAAGTGCTCCAACTAATAGCGAATCGGCTCTAACCTTATCTTTTACGGTATGTCAGGTTTGCATATGAAAAGACGCCTCGGAGTATGGAAGTAGTATTATACATCGCTGATAATTAGATGTCACTATTTAAAAAAAATGCACTTCAAGATGGTTACAGTGAATGCCGTGATCAGTGCAACAAATAACTGGGTGGATCGCATGCTCATTGAGAGGAATTAGAGTTAGGTAAACTTTCATTCATGTTCGCGCAAATATTTGTGCAAACGTTATACAAACGTAGCGCTAATAAAACAAATATTTGTTCAATATATCACGAACGGAATGTTAATTTATGAAAACATAACGCTACCTAATAATGGAAATGTCGTGCAGTGTTTATTTAGTCATAGCGCCATCACGCAAACGTAACGTAATGACACAAGGATATCGATGCAGCTGCTTCCACCAACTATGGCGACATGGTTTGTGCTGCGTCTGCTGCCGATTCTTGAGTCACTTCTCTGTAGCCGACTTAATTACGTACCTCTTGTTGTGCTTGCCTTTTCGGACACACACACACACACACACACATCCGACGTCCGAGCATTACGGTAGCCGAGGAGTCCCTCAAGGCGGAGTGCTTAGCCCGACTCTTTTCAATCTCACCCTCTGTGGATTAGTTGACAACCTGCCAAGCACCGTACGACTTTCCATCTATGCGGACGACATCTGCATTTGGACATCAAGTGTGACACGACTTCAGCTTCGCGCTCGGCTTCAGAAGGCTGCCACAATGACATCTTGCTATCTTCGTGAACAAGGACTTGAAATTTCATGCGGAGAGTGCGCAATGGTGGCATTCACGAGGAAGCCAATGTCTGGTTACGGTGTATCTATTAACGGACAACTTATACCATACAGCAGAAGTCACAGATTCTTGGGAGTCGTAATTGACAGAGACCTGTCTTGGACTCCGCACGTCAATTACGTGAAAAAGCGGCTGACTGCTATCTGTCACCTGTTCAGGTTCCTTGCAGGAAAAAGTTGGGGGGTATCTGTACGCGCTATGTTACAGCTGTACATGGCGTTGTTCGTTGGATTCCTGCGATACAGCCTGCCTGCAATATCCAACACCTGCAAGTCTAACCTGCATACGACACAGAGTATTCAAGCCCAAGCCCTTAAGATATGACTTGGCTTACCACGCAGTGCATCAACGGCTGAAACCATTGCCCTTGCGCAGGATTACCCAATCACGACGCACATTACCGTTGAGACAATGCGTATGCATCTCAGGCATTATGCTAGGACCCCTTCCCACCACTTGGCGAGCCTCACTGCTGCAAGGCCCTGCTCGACATTTAGCGGCATTGTCAGTGCACATCGTGCGTCGTTTACTTCAGGGTACGCACCTGCGGCCAAGCCAGCGTTTCCTCCGGGGTGTTTGAGCCGTCCACAAGTACATCTAATGATTCCAGGAGTACAGAAGACAGATCTACTGGCCTCTGCTCTAAAACAGTTGACCTTACTTCTTTTGCATGAAAAGTACAGCAACCACGTGCACATCTATACCGATGGATCAACTACGTCTTGCAGTTGCGGCGGTGCCGTGGTGGTACCAACGCGAGGAATGACACTGCGCTTCAAGACATCGCATGTCATGACCTCAACGGCGGCAGAACTAACGGCCCTGCGTCGAACACTGGAATTCATTGAATCTGAAAGAGCTAGAAAATGGGCTGTGTTCTGTGATTCAAAACCGGCATTACAGTGCACGCAGTCAGTTCTCCGACACGGATGCCATGACCAACTGACATACGAAATCGCGAAACTTTACCATCATGTCCAACAAAAAGGTCACGAGGTCGTTTTTCAATGGTTACCTGGCCATTGTGGAATCAGTGGCAATGATTCCGCCCACAACACTGCTCGCACAGCACATCATGAAGAGCAGAGCCTTCCATTTCCGCTTTCGAGGACAGACGCCGCTAGGCAACTTCGACACCTGGCACGTAGTCTCACACTGACCGAGTGGAACTCGCCAAACTTACGACTTACACGACTGCATCGACTAAACCCCTCCCTGCAACTCCGGCCTCCACTCGGACTTCCTCGACGTGAAGCTACGCTTCTCTGTCGCCTTTGGTTAGGAGTTGCCTTCACAAAGCCATACTCTGCATTAATTGGAGTGACTGACAGTGGAGTATGCGAGGTCTGTGGCACGAAAGAAAACATCGACCACCTGCTGTGCCACTGTCCACGATACACCCCTGAGAGACAAGAACTTGCCAAAGCATTTCAAAAACTGGACAATCGGCCGCTTTCTGTGCAGGTGCTGCTGGAACACCGCCCCCATCGCCCGTCGGCCCATAGAGCGGTGAAGGCACTTTTGTGCTTCTTAAGGACGACGGCTTGAGCGACCATCTGTGACTATTAATGCAATTTCTGTAAGGCCACACACGTCAGCGAACTCACTGCAATTTCCTTCGTTCCTTCCCTCCTCTCTCTCCTTGTTATCTTTGTTTTCCCCCTTTCCCATTACCCCGGTGTAGGGTAGCCAACCGGACGTGATTCTGGTTAACCTCCCTGCCTTCTTCTTATCTCTTTCCCTTCCCCCACACACATATATATTATCAAATCGAGTGTACCTTGTTATAAACTGTACCATATGCCAAGCTATGGCTCTCCGTAGGCCTGTGAGGTCTTTCTATATATATATATATATTTGTAACCAATCACACCTACCCTTTTTGGTGCGCATATCCGGCGTTACAGGCCCGGTGGGCCAAATGCCTGTCTGCACGGCCAGACAGAACCCACAAAGCGGGGTGGAAGAGGGAAATGAAGTTTTGCATTACACATAATTCACCAAGACGACTTGATGGGGAAGTGGGGAAGTTAGCAGATTTCTGTTAGAAAAGGTTTTTTTTTACTGTACAACCTTACATATATATATATATATATATATATATATATATATATATATATATATATATATATATATATATATATATATATATATATATATATATATATATATATATATATATATATGCTTCGACACGGTACGCGCATACATATATATTCACGACGCTGATCGGGACATCGACCTGCACCCTCTGGGCACACAGCCGAAGCAAATGTGAGACATTCACTTGCGCAATGCCGCACACGTCAGACATTCATTCGCGTAACGAACACGTCCTCGCGAGTCTTCCCAAATCTGTGCGTGCACAGATTTGGGAACACTCGCCAAACAAAAAAAAAAAAAACAAGGCCTGCAACCTCATGCGGCGCCGAACCGCGAGACTAGAGTCCGAATAAAACATGAGGCACAGCATGTCGAACTACGTTAGGTAGCCTCGGGTAATCTGAAGCTCGCGGCGGTACATGAGCTCCTCGGGGCTGAGTCCACTGGCCCTACTTCTCTTCGTTGTGCCTCGCTTCTAACAATGCGAGAAACATTGGGGGATGGAGCGGGGCAGTTTCCCAAACCAGCTTCTCCCCTTTTCCTTCACCCAAACAGGCGGCTCCCAATACAACTATATCGCTCATTCATTGTTGTAACTGCGCACTTTGCGAATTGTTTTCTGTTTCACCTTCGGCGTGAAAAAAAGGGAAATGTCAGCACGTTTCGTTTTCTCCGTTCCATGCCCTCGGGTGTGCGAAGGGGGGGCGGGGGGGGCGGAGATAGCGCTTCGCGAATGCCGCGGTGCTCGTGCTCGGATTTCAGGGAGGCGCGCACGACGATTTCAACAGAGAAGCTTCGGCACGTAAACAATCTATTTCCCTCCCTCGTCCTTCAAAAAGTGTGTTTTTGCTATTTTGGTATTATAATTACATGACCAACCGAGAAAAAATAATCATGGGGTTTTGCGTGCGAAAAACACTTTCTGATTATGAGACACGCCGTAATGGAGGACACCGGAAATTTGACCACCTGGGGTTCTTTAACGCGCACCTAAATCTCAGTACATGTGTGTTTTCGCATTTCGCCCTCATCGAAATGCGGCCGCTTTGGCCGGGATTCAATCCCGCAACTTCGTGCTTAGCAGCCCAACCACATAGCCACTAAGCAACCACGGCGGGTTCTGTGAAGGAACAGCACGTCAAGGAAAAAAATAGAAAAAAAAATGGAACTCGCATCCAGGCGTAATGAAGTACATTACAGGCAGGAGATTTTTTTTCTAGTCCACGCAATCTCACAGCCGTGCCATATGTTTGCACCACCGAACACAGCAGACAGGGCTCAAACTGAGAAAGAACTTGACCTTCTCTCATACAAAATAAAGTTATGGCAAATCCAATGCGGGCAAGCATCGCACGTAATTGCAAACAATATTCTGTTCCAACTTCGTCCCTCCTGTTGTGGTGAATCCCACATGCAAACTACATCAGCTTGCTTAGAAGGTAGGCTGGTTTTGTTGAAGTTCATTGGTTATTGGTATTACTCCTTACGCTTAGTCATTCTAAAAATGCGCACCAACACCGTTTCGTTTCTTATGCTTGGTTGGGAATTCTGAAAGCTACACCTGACCGATTTATCTTAGAAACGTTCTGAAAGTGCCGGAATTCTGTAACCGCACATTGCCACCAGCGAGATATAACTAAAGAATCAGAAATATTTGCTTCAAGACCACGTGAGTATCTAACAAGGGAATGAGTAAAGGCAAGGCGCGAAAGACCAGGACTGAAGAAGGACAAAAACGACAGGTCCGGCGCCTTGTGTCCTTCTTCAGTCCTGGTCTTTTGCGCCTTGCCTTTAATCATTCAAGCATGAACTAAGTAGCCCAAGCAATAGTTTTACCTAACAACGGGAAGGGGCATTTTGTTTATTCGACTTTAATTATCTACAACTTTGTTCGGGTAATCTTCGACAAGCAGGCGCCTTTGCAGCATATATTGCTGTTTATATATCTAGGAACTTCCACAAGCAATCTTTGTTCAGGTGGGTAGTACTTCATTACTGCCCATACCACTTGCTTATGGTACAGTGTCGAAAACGAGTCTTCATCGCCATTTACTGTCGTTTGAACACATAATCATTTCCTTCTTGTTTGAATTCGCAAGAAGTGTGCGCGCGGCGAGCTCTGATTTGCGCCTCTTCCTTGTAGAAAATATTGGCAACCCAGGAAGAAAAGCTTTTTCAAGGAGTTCAGAACGTATTGAATAGTTAATATTTTCTACATTTAATTTTTATATGTACATACACCTCACTCAACTTCCGACCGCTGTTAATCAACATTTTATCGCGATATAAATTATATGGACACTCCAGGTGCATTTCTGCAGTCGGAGTCACCGTGAGGTTCCCTATAAAGTAGAAGGCCGCTAACGCCGTATCCTCGCGGCAACTGCGCACGTGGCGGCTTCACGCGGTCGCGCGGCCGTATCTTGAGAACGATATGCGTTGGAGGAAGAATCCAGGTACACCCGTGAGCAAAAGTATACGGACCACAATGTCGCCGAAAAATGGAATTTCTTCGTAATTAAGACGCTTCAACGGAAACTTACGAGTGCACTGGAAAATTCATAGTGCCAAGTTTGGATTCCAGTCTTTTATTTCAAGATGCACTCACAGACAGAGAAGATAAGTAGTTTTATCGCGCAATCCCTGGTCCGTATACTTTTGCTCATGAGTGTACGTCGGCGGCTCGTTGCTTTGTGCGTGCTGTATGCCGTCGGCGCTTGCTTTGCGTTGAAGCGTAGACAGCAGGAATGTCACTTCGCTCGGTGCTGCTGCCACGTTTCCTCAAGCCAGCGTTTTGAGAACGAGTGTCCGCAGTCATCAAATGTGATGTGTTCATGTTTGCTGTGCGCGCTGTCCCCACGCTTGTTAATTTAGTTATCGGGCGAATGTTTAAAACTTGATACGGTCGAAAAAGTACTATCCTTACTTCGTATTGCTGTGTGCTAATTTGCTATCGCAATCCATGCTCCGCCTTTCGGGCGAAGCTGCGTCTTTTTAAATGCGGCAGCATTCCTATGCCTACCCAACTAGTAAGCCCGCCCGTCCGTCCGTCATATAAGACAATCGCTTTCAAGGTAAGGCCCGCAGAAGCCAGCGAATTCACCTTTGTGCTGTCTCTCACTTCAACGCGAACTAATCGGCGAGAACACAGCGCACAGAAAGCTATCAGCGCTCGGTGAACTCTGTCCTCATCGCAGATTGCTGTCAGGGTAGGACCCGCGCGGGCGCGCCATACGCGGCCGCCGCCGGAGTACGTTTGATCGCGGTTGATAATCGTTCTCATGCAGAGGAGGCAGCGTCATCGACCGCATCTACCTACAAAGTCTACCAAACGTGACACTGCTCATCTGCACACGAAGCATCGGCATCACCCAAACACACCATCATATAAGATGAGTGAACATTGCTGCTACTCGTTTCTTCTTCTACGTGTCATCCTACGTGAATTAACATTTAGGTGTTCAAACCGCACTTCTCCGCTTCACGATTCCTTGGCGGTGTTTCTCGCTTTTATACCACACAGTAGCACACGACGACGAAACGACAGGTAATTTGCAGCAAATGCCCACGCATCATTTAGATCACTTTCACAGGATTTAATGAGTCTAATTTTTTTTACCGGCATGACTGTTTACGCGCGATACTCAACACAGCTGCTCGCTTGGATCAGCCGCAATATGACACGTAAACGGTGTATTGGGGTTACGGCCAAAATGAGCTCAAATACCAATGACGCAGTTGTAACACGCGTCGGATACTGAATAAGGTTTCTAAAGTGGCTGCATTAAAGCACAGTTAACGTTTGGCTTTGTTCTGCCGCGCTTCTACCCACACCCATTTCGTCAGCTAAGTACGATACACGATTTGCAGAGTTAAAATAAAAGAGAGCACGTTCAACAGTGTAATTTTTTGAAGTGTGATTAGCTAGGTAATTAGTCACGTGCAATTATGCCAAATTTTGAATATTGGTTCAGGGCGAACGAGTATTTGAAGAGCTGTAGAGCGTGCTCAGAAACACATAATAATGCTCTTTCTGTGACCTTAACTTTTGCCGCTGATTACGGATGCATACATGAGTTTTCCACAAAAATTACGAGATATTTCTGGCGCTACGATCGTTGAGGTACCATGGGAATAATGTTTGTTACAAGGATTTGTCCGATATTCGTGCTTGTCGCGCCAGCATGTTCTTGTAACGTTAATTACCACGCTTTATCTTACAATTTAAAAGCCCTCGTACCTGTCTGAACACGGCAAGACAATTATCTGCGCATATTCGTAATTCTTCCGAATTGTGGAACTTATAGCGCAATACGTTGTTGCGAATGACCAATGTTGGAAAATTACAATATTGTTTGAAAGGAGGAGGACGAAGTTGAGGCGAATCCACGCACTAATCATCAGTCTGGTGCTGCTTGAAGCACTAAGCTTGCACTCACGTAGACACTGGCGCTAGTGCTCCCCCTGCTGTTTGTAGGAAACTTTATGGAAGCAGACAAGCTCTTCCGCTTTCGGCAGGCATGGTGCTTTGTTTTTTGCGGGAACGATTGACAGCTCTGCAGTCCAGACGGGCAAGCCAGCAGGGACATCATTCCCCTATCTTTTTTTTTTCTTCATAATTCGCAAGGTTTCTTTAGAGCCAAAAAAACGGACCACGTAAATGTTAAAAGTGTCCTCATGGTTCCGTCTCTTAATTAACTTAAAAAATTGGGTGCCAGTGAAACGCAAAGGATGCACACACGAGGAAAAACCGTTGGACACGGACGGATGTTGGACTAGTCGACTGTACTTTATTGGAATTCACATTGCCACCCATAACCTCCGACGCATATGCATCTTCAACTCCTCCCAAGACATGTGCATTGATAGCACCTCGAAAAGTACATTGCCGCACGAAAACAGCCGACGCATGCGTCCTTATACTCCTCACAAGACCCGTGCTTCAATGTCAGTTTCTAATCACCATTTACCTACCCGATAGGTATGCACGTTACTTGTTGGTTAAACACAGACATATCACCGACACAGTTTTACTTCTCATTTCCAATGTTTCTAAGACTTCCAGCTCGTATCTAGTCATACCCCTCCCTAGAATGGTCACATGACCAAACAGTGGCACACTTATTATTTCTTTTCTTGCAGCCACGGCAATGAACTGCCAAATTGCTTCACTGGTCTTCGCTTAAGGATCCGTTATGTTCTTGCAGGCGCTCACTAGCACACCTACCTGTCTGGCCTATATAGACTTTACCACAAGCCAACAGAATGCCGTAAACAACAGCAGTCTTGCACTTGATGAAGGGTGTCACGTGCTTAATTTTACAGGCCCCTCTCTTTGTGCCCTCGTCTCCAATCCTCACGCGCATGCTAGCCAGTTTGCAAGGTGCGGAAAATACAACGCTCACACCTTGCCTTTCCGCCACCTTAATGATGAGGGAGATTTTATGAATTTGTGGAATTACTTCTAGCTTTAAAAGAAAGAAAGATGTTAATTTTTTCCCAGGTTATTAAACACAAGTAACAATCACTTGTCGGACCTGTAGCCGAAGGCTAGTTGAAGGTCCTATAAAAAAATATAAAGGAAACCCTAGCATAGCAGGAATAAAAAAAAAGAGCAACAGTAACTGCATATACAAAGGTGTTTTTTGTTGATTCACAAGTCAATTAAAAGGAAGTGAATACATCAGAGTACCAAATAACAGCGTAAGGGGCACAGTTCAAATACAGGTGAATACATATCGCAATGTAAAGATGTGTACTATGATGTCAATTTCTTTTACGAATCCCACAAAAAATTTAGACAATATCGATTAGTACTGAACTGGTTGATAAAGCATACAATTGATGAAATTCAATACGTACATAATGAGAAAAATCAGGGCAATAAGACATTTCAATGAATAACAAAACAACACAATCGCGTCATACTAATTACGTGGAATAATCAGAAAATAGTCTAACAAATATAATTCTGCTTGCTTTGTGCAGATATATCAAGAAATTTATCATTTACTCTGTCTTTAACAAAGAAAGAAAATATTGTTTCAGGGCACTAGGGAAGTTCGACGAATTAATGACTCCCGCTGGGTGTCCGTTCCAGGTTTTAATGCCTGTGAACTGCAGCATACGCTCTCCATATATATTGCTACGCGGTGCGAGATTAAAATGACCTGCAGTTACATTTCTTGTACATCGCGAAGACGAGTAAAATATGGATCACCTGAACGGGTGGTTGAATCTAAGGACCTTATAAACAAACAATTAAATGCTCTGCTGACCGAAATAGTCAAGTGTTAATATGCGATATTCGTGGAATAATGGGACAGTGTGATCGTAATTCTTAGAATGAGACATAATTCTAATTGGGCGTTTTTGGAGCCTAATAATCGGATTTAATATGGTTTTATACGCCCATCCCCACGAGTCAATGCAATACTTTAAGTGACTTTCAATAAAAGCAGAATACATAAGTCGTAAAACTGAGTTGTCAAAGTACTCGCAGGCTAGAATTAAGCCGTAGTAACCAGATGACAATCTAGAGTAGACACTGTTTATGTGATCTTCTCATTGCAGGTGCTTATCAAAAATTACCCCAAGTTATTTGTAAGAACTTGTCTGATCCAATGGGATGCTATTTATATATATGTTTAAAAGTGTAGTATCTACAATTTTGAAGCGTGACTGAAAAACAATATATATTTGTTTTCTTTGGGTTAATTGTTAATTTGTTAGCCAAGAACCAGTCGGAAATTCTATTTAATTCTACATTTACAGTTGCTCTACAGTTGCTTTCTTCGCTCTGATGTCGGCGGATTCTGGCCTGCAAGGCCCTTCGCTTTCTGTAATCCGGCTTAAGCAACAGCCCTAATGACCGAGAGAAAGAAACCTGCAGCGAGCAACCACTCAACCTGCTATTTCAGGCTACACGCAGTGCAGTGTCAGCCGCTCTTCTGCTGGTACCCCCCTTCTTCAAGTTCATCATGCAGCAACTGGGCCAAGAGCTTGCGCTAATGCATCTTATTTCAAATTCCTGAATTACTGTTGTATACATTCGCAGACACACATGGCCGGTATAATTCATCACGCCAATAATCGCAGATATATTGCATCCCCCTCATAAGGCAATCTTTACTAATGTCATATAACCTTGCACGGACTTCGACTGCATAAATAGCGAGAAGCGAAGCGTGCTTTTGGCGGCAATAAAATCCTAGCAAGTCAACGTTAAACGATTCTTATACACACCACGCGTGAAATAATTCATGGTTTATAGACAGCCTGACTTAGAAAATGAAGGTACGAATGAAGGAATTCTGGGATTTTACGAGCGAAAACCACGATCTGATTATAAAGCAGGACGTAGTAGGGGGCTCCGGATGAACTTTGAACCCCAGGGGACCTTTAACGTGCACCCAATGCACGGGACACGGGTGTGCTTGTAGCTCGGCCCCATCAAAATGCGGCCGCCTCAGCCGCGATTTGATCCCGCGACCTCTAGCTTTGCAGCGCAACACCATAGTCACTAAGCTACCGTGGCGGGCAAAATAAGGGTTGTTACTGGACTTATTTATATCATAAAGCTGGGCGGAACAAAAATAAAAAAAATCAAGGTAATGGAATATGCGTAAATGGGGGAAGACTTCGAGAGAAAACAGAAAACGCGGTTATCTGCATGCGCAGTACCGTGCAACAAAGAACATTTTCTGAAGACTGCCAAAAGTGCTCTGCTTATATAGGCCACCATAATAATACACCCTTATAGTAAAGTGCACCAGAAGATTATCGAGTTCCCGGTCAAGCATCACGTAAGTAAATATAGGTTGACGGCACTGCGATCTAAGTGTATCGTTGCGTAAACGCGCTCCAGGCTCGTGAAACGTACTTTTGCCGTGGCAACCAAGGCTTGTATTCGATAAAAAATCGGGGCTTTTGAGGCTAAACGTATATAAAATTACCCAGAGGAGGTCCTTCGGTAAAAGTGCGTGTAACGAAAACACGTTATTGCATTACGCCTTTATCTTTGCGACCGTACACATCCACATGCCTTACTTTCGTATCGCTGCGTAGAGCAATAAAGACAATACTCAATAATGCATGCGTCGCTTGAGCGTATGCCGCTGCTGCAACGCCCCTCAAGACATATTTGGAGCTATTTCGCCTGTCGCTTGCCGTTCACAGAGGCATAGCTGGGCAGTACGTTTGTCGATCTGAGCGGAAGTGGTCGCCTTCGAGAGAGGTCGCTCAGCCACAGTAGGTAAGATCCATCATACTCAAACCTGTGCTCATCAGCAATTATAAAGCCTACAAGCGGGCAATTTGTTGCAGAAATTTGGCGCTTGCCCGCTTAGGGCCCCGCTACGTTGAACACTTGCAGTCGGGAAATGGCGCTAAGAGACTCGGTCAGAATGATTGAGGGTTACCCAATCACTGCTGTTAGCATGGAGCATGTAAGTGTTTTCTGTAAGGTGAAGTTGTCGGGTAACCAAGTTGTCGTCGGGGGCGTTTACAGGCCACCCGGGACTCATCCGGATTTCTTATTAGAGTTGTATGATTACCTAGACAGTTATCAAAATCGAAATGTTATAATGCCGGGGACTTCAACTTATCTCATATTGACTGGTATTCAATGTCATGTGGCTCAATGGACACTAAACGTTCTGAAGCCTTGCTAGATATATTACTAGCGCACAACCTTAGCCAAACTGTTTACCTGCCTACAAGGATTACAGATTCAGCGACTTCAATTCTCGATCTTATATTATGCTCTGCTAGCATTTCTGACTATAAAGTTGAAGTGAACGAAGGGATCTCTGCGCACAAAATAGTGTACTTCACATGCGCGCTTCCTACTCGATCACAGTTACGTACTGCCAAGTATATAGCTGTTAAAAATTATGTTTCTACATTATTGCAATTGTGCATTATTTGGAAGAAGCACTTGTACAGCTCGATACTGACGATGACGTGAATTCTTTGTGGAACAAGTTTAAGTCGTTGTGCCACTTTTGTATCAGAAAATTCATTCCAGATAAAACAAAAAACACTCGCAGACAGAATCCCTGGATAAACAGAGACGTCATTCGTCTCAAACGTAAAGTAAAACGATAAAGAAAATCTAAGGATTACGACAGGACAATTGTTAGCAAGATGGCAAATGACTTGGCTCTAAAACTGACAGAGGCAAGGAAACATTATTTTACGGAAACACTTGGTCAATTTGCCTCTCAGAACTCCCCAAAATTTTGGCAATTCCTATCTAACAAACATTCCCCGCTTTCGTGGGAAATATGCGATGGTGAAGTAACAATTAAAGATGCAAAGAAAATAGCTGAAGCGTTTAATGCGTTTTTCGAAAGTGTTTATTCCACTTTAAGCAATAGTGTTGCCGAGAGGCAGATATTTGACAGCCCAGACGTGATTAGCGTAACTATTGAGGGTGTGACCGAGCTTCTTCTACGGTTAGACGCAAAGAAAGCTACAGGGCCAGATAACATTCCCCGTGCTTTTCTTAAAAGATATTCGGAAGTATTAGCTCAATTTTTGGTCATTATTTTTACTAAATCTTTAGCCTGTGGTACTGTTCCCGACGACAGGCGATGACACGAGTAATACCAGTTTTTAAGAAAGGTCTCCGATCTTCTGTAAGTAATTACAGACCAGTATCAGTCACTTGTTGGGGCTGCAAAACTTTAAAACACATCATAGTCACTTACCTGAATAATTTTTTGGAGAGAAATAATATACTCGCGGCTCATCAGCATGGCTTTAGACAAGGTTACTCCACAACCACACAGTTAGTAGTCACTGTCCATGAGCTCGCTTTCGTGCTTTATGGGGGCGGTCAAGTTGACGCTATTTTCTTTGATTATTCTAAGGCTTTTGACACAGTCCCTCATTCGAAACTAATATATAAAATGAAACTTCTCTGAATACCCCTACAGATCATAAACTGGGTAAATTCATACCTGACTGGCCGTAAGCAGTATGTGGAAATAAATGGATCATGCTCCCGGCTTTTGGGGGTAACTTCAGGCGTACCTTAGGGATCGGTGCTCGGTCCAGTACTGTTTAATATTTATATTAATGACCTAGTTAAAATTGTGGAATCACCTGTTCGTGTCAAACCATTTGCAGAAGATTGTACTATATTTAGCAACATTCGAACTGTCTCTGATCAGCTCTTTCTGGAAGAAACCTTGGATAGGTTGGCAGAGTGGTGCAATGAATGGGATATGGTTATTAATTATGACAAAACAGTGCATATGTGTATTACAAATAAGTTAAGAAACCTAGAATACTTGTACAAAATAAAGGATAAGATTAGGAAAGTAGAAAGCTGCAAATACTTGGGGATAACTTTAACTTCACCTCTATCCTGGGTGCCTCACATGGACAATATAACCTGTGCAGCCTGAAAAAGATTAGGATTTCTAAAGTTTAAATTAGGTCACTCCATATCCTCATTAAGATTAAAAGCCTATAAAACGTAGGTTAAGCTTCTCTTAGAATATTCGAGTATCGTTTCGGATCCTCACACAGTGGTAGGTATTTGAAAAACTAGAAAGAATTCAAAGGTTAGCCGCGCGCTTCATTTATAAGTGCTTCAAACGACGTGATTCCCCAACGAGTATGCTGGAAGCTGCAAACTTGGAACCACTAACTGATCGAAGAAAAACTGCCAGATTAAATTTCTTTCGCCAGCTTTGTTACGGGAAACTAGGAATACAACCGTGTGACTATATTATTGTATATATCTGTATGTTTGCTTTTTTTGTATTTGCTCACGTAGCCCCCTCCTGCTTGGACAGATGTCCGCAGTATTGAGAAAATAAAAATAAAATAAAAACTCTTGACCATGGAGAAGTATCCACATCTCCATCGGGAGCGCAAGAGCAGAAGAAATTTGACGCTTGCCCGCTTAGGGCGCCGCTACGTTGAACATTCGCAGTCGGGAAATGGCGCGAAGAGACTCGGTCAGAATGATTGAGGGTTACCCAATCAATCTTGACCATGGAGGGGTATGCAGATCTACATCGGGAGCGCAAGAGCAGGAGAAATTTGACGCTTGCCCGCTTAGGGCCCCGCTACGTTGAACACTTGCAGTCCGGAAATGGCGCAAAGAGACTCGGCCAGAATGATTGAGGGTTACCCAATCACTCTTGACCATGGAGGACTATGCACATCTCCATCGGCAGCGCAAGAGCAGGAGAAATTTGACGCTTGCCCGCTTAGGGCCCCGCTACGTTGAACACTTGCAGTCCGGAAATGGCGCGAAGAGGCTCGGTCAGGTTGATTGAGGTTTACCCAGTCACTCTTGACCATGGAGGAGTATGCATATCTCCATCAGGAGCGCAAGAGCAGGAGTAATTTGACGCTTGCCCGCTTAGGGCCCCGCTACGTTGAACACTCGCAGTCCGGAAATGGCACGAAGAGACACGGTCAGAATGATTGAGGGTTAACCAATCACTCTTGACCATGGAGGAGTATACCAATCTCCATCGGAAGCGCAAGAGCAGGAGAAATTTGACGCTTGCCCGCTTAGGGCCCCGCTACGTTGAACACTTGCAGTCCGGAAATGGCGCGAAGAGGCTCGGTCAGGTTGATTGAGGTTTACCCAGTCACTCTTGACCATGGAGGAGTATGCATATCTCCATCGGAAGCGCAAGAGAAGGAGAAATTTGACGCTTGCCCGCTTAGGGCCCCGCTACGTTGAACACTCGCAGTCCGGAAATGGCGCAAAGAGACTCGGCCAGAATGATTGAGGGTTACCCAATCACTCTTGACCATGGAGGACTATGCACATCTCCATCGGCAGCGCAAGAGCAGGAGAAATTTCACGCTTGCCCGCTTAGGGCCCCGCTACGTTGAACACTCGCAGTCCGGAAATGGCACGAAGAGACACGGTCAGAATGATTGAGGGTTACCCAATCACTCTTGACCATGGAGGAGTATGCCAATCTTCATCAGGAGCGCAAGAGCAGGAGTAATTTGACGCTTGCCCGCTTAGGGCCCCGCTACGTTGAACACTCGCAGTCTGGAAATGGCACGAAGAGACACGGTCAGAATGATTGAGGGTTACCCAATCACTCTTGACCATGGAGGAGTATGCCAATCTCCATCGGAAGCGCAAGAGCAGGAGAAATTTGACGCTTGCCCGCTTAGGGCCCCGCTACGTTGAACACTCGCAGTCCGGAAATGGCGCAAAGAGACTCGGCCAGAATGATTGAGGGTTACCCAATCACTCTTGACCATGGAGGACTATGCACATCTCCATCGGCAGCGCAAGAGCAGGCGAAATTTGACGCTTGCCCGCTTAGGGCCCCGCTACGTTGAACACTCGCAGTCCGGAAATGGCGCGAAGAGGCTCGGTCAGGTTGATTGAGGTTTACCCAGTGACTCTTGACCATGGAGGAGTATGCATATCTCCATCAGGAGCGCAAGAGCAGGAGTAATTTGACGCTTGCCCGCGTAGGGCCCCGCTACGTTGAACACTCGCAGTCCGGAAATGGCACGAAGAGACTCGGTCAGAATGATTGAGGGTTACCCAATCACTCTTGACCATGGAGGAGTATGCCAATCTCCATCGGGAGCGCAAGAGCAGGAGAAATTTGACGCTTGCCCGCTTAGGGCCCCGCTACGTTGAACACTCGCAGTCCGGAAATGGCACGAAGAGACACGGTCAGAATGATTGAGGGTTACCCAATCACTCTTGACCATGGAGGAGTATGCCAACCTCCATCGGAAGCGCAAGAGCAGGAGAAATTTGACGCTTGCCCGCTTAGGGCCCCGCTACGTTGAACACTCGCAGTCCGGAAATGGCGCGAAGAGGCTCGGTCAGGTTGATTGAGGTTTACCCAGTCACTCTTGACCATGGAGGAGTATGCATATCTCCATCAGGAGCGCAAGAGCAGGAGTAATTTGACGCTTGCCCGCTTAGGGCCCCGCTACGTTGAACACTCGCAGTCCGGAAATGGCACGAAGAGACACGGTCAGAATGATTGAGGGTTACCCAATCACTCTTGACCATGGAGGAGTATGCCAATCTCCATCGGAAGCGCAAGAGCAGGAGAAATTTGACGCTTGCCCGCTTAGGGCCCCGCTACGTTGAACACTCGCAGTCCGGAAATGGCACGAAGAGACTCGGTCAGAATGATTGAGGGTTACCCAATCACTCTTGACCATGGAGGAGTATGCCAATCTCCATCGGGAGCGCAAGAGCAGGAGAAATTTGACGCTTGCCCGCTTAGGGCCCCGCTACGTTGAACACTTGCAGTCCGGAAATGGCGCGAAGAGGCTCTGTCAGGTTGATTGAGGTTTACCCAGTGACTCTTGACCATGGAGGAGTATGCATATCTCCATCAGGAGCGCAAGAGCAGGAGTAATTTGACGCTTGCCCGCTTAGGGCCCCGCTACGTTGAACACTCGCAGTCCGGAAATGGCACGAAGAGACACGGTCAGAATGATTGAGGGTTACCCAATCACTCTTAACCATGGAGGAGTATGCCAATCTCATCGGAAGCGCAAGAGCAGGAGAAATTTGACGCTTGCCCGCTTAGGGCCCCGCTACGTTGAACACTTGCAGTCCGGAAATGGCGCGAAGAGGCTCGGTCAGGTTGATTGAGGTTTACCCAGTGACTCTTGACCATGGAGGAGTATGCATATCTCCATCAGGAGCGCAAGAGCAGGAGTAATTTGACGCTTGCCCGCTTAGGGCCCCGCTACGTTGAACACTCGCAGTCCGGAAATGGCACGAAGAGACTCGGTCAGAATGATTGAGGGTTACCCAATCACTCTTGACCATGGAGGAGTATGCCAATCTCCATCGGGAGCGCAAGAGCAGGAGAAATTTGACGCTTGCCCGCTTAGGGCCCCGCTACGTTGAACACTCGCAGTCCGGAAATGGCACGAAGAGACACGGTCAGAATGATTGAGGGTTACCCAATCACTCTTGACCATGGAGGAGTATGCATATCTCCATCAGGAGCGCAAGAGCAGGAGTAATTTGACGCTTGCCCGCTTAGGGCCCCGCTACGTTGTACACTCGCAGTCCGGAAATGGCACGAAGAGACACGGTCAGAATGATTGAGGGTTACCCAATCACTCTTGGCCATGGAGGAGTATGCCAATCTCCATCGGAAGCGCAAGAGCAGGAGAAATTTGACGCTTGCCCGCTTAGGGCCCCGCTACGTTGAACACTTGCAGTCCGGAAATGGCGCAAAGAGACTCGGCCAGAATGATTGAGGGTTACCCAATCACTCTTGACCATGGAGGTCTATGCATATCTCCATCGGAAGCGCAAGAGCAGGAGAAATTTGACGCTTGCCCGCTTAGGGCCCCGCTACGTTGAACACTCGCAGTCCGGAAATGGCGCAAAGAGACTCGGCCAGAATGATTGAGGGTTACCCAATCACTCTTGACCATGGAGGACTATGCACATCTCCATCGGCAGCGCAAGAGCAGGCGAAATTTGACGCTTGCCCGCTTAGGGCCCCGCTACGTTGAACACTCGCAGTCCGGAAATGGCGCGAAGACGCTCGGTCAGGTTGATTGAGGTTTACCCAGTCACTCTTGACCATGGAGGAGTATGCATATCTCCATCAGGAGCGCAAGAGCAGGAGTAATTTGACGCTTGCCCGCTTAGGGCCCCGCTACGTTGAACACTCGCAGTCCGGAAATGGCACGAAGAGACTCGGTCAGAATGATTGAGGGTTACCCAATCACTCTTGACCATGGAGGTGTATGCCAATCTCCATCGGGAGCGCAAGAGCAGGAGAAATTTGACGCTTGCCCGCTTAGGGCCCCGCTACGTTGAACACTCGCAGTCCGGAAATGGCACGAAGAGACACGGTCAGAATGATTGAGGGTTACCCAATCACTCTTGACCATGGAGGAGTATGCCAATCTCCATCGGAAGCGCAAGAGCAGGAGAAATTTGACGCTTGCCCGCTTAGGGCCCCGCTACGTTGAACACTCGCAGTCCGGAAATGGCGCGAAGAGGCTCGGTCAGGTTGATTGAGGTTTACCCAGTCACTCTTGACCATGGAGGAGTATGCATATCTCCTTCAGGAGCGCAAGAGCAGGAGTAATTTGACGCTTGCCCGCTTAGGGCCCCGCTACGTTGAACACTCGCAGTCCGGAAATGGCACGAAGAGACTCGGTCAGAATGATTGAGGGTTACCCAGTGACTCTTGACCATGGAGGAGTATGCATATCTCCATCAGGAGCGCAAGAGCAGGAGTAATTTGACGCTTGCCCGCTTAGGGCCCCGCTACGTTGAACACTCGCAGTCCGGAAATGGCGCAAAGAGACTCGGCCAGAATGATTGAGGGTTACCCAATCACTCTTGACCATGGAGGACTATGCACATCTCCATCGGCAGCGCAAGAGCAGGCGAAATTTGACGCTTGCCCGCTTAGGGCCCCGCTACGTTGAACACTCGCAGTCCGGAAATGGCGCGAAGAGGCTCGGTCAGGTTGATTGAGGTTTACCCAGTGACTCTTGACCATGGAGGAGTATGCATATCTCCATCAGGAGCGCAAGAGCAGGAGTAATTTGACGCTTGCCCGCTTAGGGCCCCGCTACGTTGAACACTCGCAGTCCGGAAATGGCACGAAGAGACTCGGTCAGAATGATTGAGGGTTACCCAATCACTCTTGACCATGGAGGAGTATGCCAATCTCCATCGGGAGCGCAAGAGCAGGAGAAATTTGACGCTTGCCCGCTTAGGGCCCCGCTACGTTGAACACTCACAGTCCGGAAATGGCACGAAGAGACACGGTCAGAATGATTGAGGGTTACCCAATCACTCTTGACCATGGAGGAGTATGCCAACCTCCATCGGAAGCGCAAGAGCAGGAGAAATTTGACGCTTGCCCGCTTAGGGCCCCGCTACGTTGAACACTCGCAGTCCGGAAATGGCGCGAAGAGGCTCGGTCAGGTTGATTGAGGTTTACCCAGTCACTCTTGACCATGGAGGAGTATGCATATCTCCATCAGGAGCGCAAGAGCAGGAGTAAGTTGACGCTTGCCCGCTTAGGGCCCCGCTACGTTGAACACTCGCAGTCCGGAAATGGCACGAAGAGACACGGTCAGAATGATTGAGGGTTACCCAATCACTCTTGACCATGGAGGAGTATGCCAATCTCCATCGGAAGCGCAAGAGCAGGAGAAATTTGACGCTTGCCCGCTTAGGGCCCCGCTACGTTGAACACTCGCAGTCCGGAAATGGCACGAAGAGACTCGGTCAGAATGATTGAGGGTTACCCAATCACTCTTGACCATGGAGGAGTATGCCAATCTCCATCGGGAGCGCAAGAGCAGGAGAAATTTGACGCTTGCCCGCTTAGGGCCCCGCTACGTTGAACACTTGCAGTCCGGAAATGGCGCGAAGAGGCTCGGTCAGGTTGATTGAGGTTTACCCAGTGACTCTTGACCATGGAGGAGTATGCATATCTCCATCAGGAGCGCAAGAGCAGGAGTAATTTGACGCTTGCCCGCTTAGGGCCCCGCTACGTTGAACACTCGCAGTCCGGAAATGGCACGAAGAGACACGGTCAGAATGATTGAGGGTTACCCAATCACTCTTGACCATGGAGGAGTATGCCAATCTCCATCGGAAGCGCAAGAGCAGGAGAAATTTGACGCTTGCCCGCTTAGGGCCCCGCTACGTTGAACACTTGCAGTCCGGAAATGGCGCGAACAGGCTTGGTCAGGTTGATTGAGGTTTACCCAGTGACTCTTGACCATGGAGGAGTATGCATATCTCCATCAGGAGCGCAAGAGCAGGAGTAATTTGACGCTTGCCCGCTTAGGGCCCCGCTACGTTGAACACTCGCAGTCCGGAAATGGCACGAAGAGACTCGGTCAGAATGATTGAGGGTTACCCAATCACTCTTGACCATGGAGGAGTATGCCAATCTCCATCGGGAGCGCAAGAGCAGGAGAAATTTGACGCTTGCCCGCTTAGGGCCCCGCTATGTTGAACACTCGCAGTCCGGAAATGGCACGAAGAGACACGGTCAGAATGATTGAGGGTTACCCAATCACTCTTGACCATGGAGGAGTATGCATATCTCCATCAGGAGCGCAAGAGCAGGAGTAATTTGACGCTTGCCCGCTTAGGGCCCCGCTACGTTGAACACTCGCAGTCCGGAAATGGCACGAAGAGACTCGGTCAGAATGATTGAGGGTTACCCAATCACTCTTGACCATGGAGGAGTATGCCAATCTCCATCGGGAGCGCAAGAGCAGGAGAAATTTGACGCTTGCCCGCTTAGGGCCCCGCTACGTTGAACACTCGTAGTCCGGAAATGGCACGAAGAGACACGGTCAGAATGATTGAGGGTTACCCAATCACTCTTGACCATGGAGGAGTATGCCAATCTCCATCGGAAGCGCAAGTGCAGGAGAAATTTGACGCTTGCCCGCTTAGGGCCCCGCTACGTTGAACACTCGCAGTCCGGAAATGGCGCGAAGAGGCTCGGTCAGGTTTATTGAGGTTTACCCAGTCACTCTTGACCATGGAGGAGTATGCATATCTCCATCAGGAGCGCAAGAGCAGGAGTAATTTGACGCTTGCCCGCTTAGGGCCCCGCTACGTTGAACACTCGCAGTCCGGAAATGGCACGAAGAGACACGGTCAGAATGATTGAGGGTTACCCAATCACTCTTGACCATGGAAGAGTATGCCAATCTCCATCGGAAGCGCAAGAGCAGGAGAAATTTGACGCTTGCCCGCTTAGGGCCCCGCTACGTTGAACACTTGCAGTCCGGAAATGGCGCAAACAGACTCGGCCAGAATGATTGAGGGTTACCCAATCACTCTTGACCATGGAGGACTATGCATATCTCCATCGGAAGCGCAAGAGCAGGAGAAATTTGACGCTTGCCCGCTTAGGGCCCCGCTACGTTGAACACTCGCAGTCCGGAAATGGCGCAAAGAGACTCGGCCAGAATGATTGAGGGTTACCCAATCACTCTTGACCATGGAGGACTATGCACATCTCCATCGGCAGCGCAAGAGCAGGCGAAATTTGACGCTTGCCCGCTTAGGGCCCCGCTACGTTGAACACTCGCAGTCCGGAAATGGCGCGAAGAGGCTCGGTCAGGTTGATTGAGGTTTACCCAGTCACTCTTGACCATGGAGGAGTATGCATATCTCCATCAGGAGCGCAAGAGCAGGAGTAATTTGACGCTTGCCCGCTTAGGGCCCCGCTACGTTGAACACTCGCAGTCCGGAAATGGCACGAAGAGACACGGTCAGAATGATTGAGGGTTACCCAATCACTCTTGACCATGGAGGAGTATGCCAATCTCCATCGGAAGCGCTAGAGCAGGAGAAATTTGACGCTTGCCCGCTTAGGGCCCCGCTACGTTGAACACTCGCAGTCCGGAAATGGCACGAAGAGACTCGGTCAGCATGATTGAGGGTTACCCAGTCACTCTTGACCATGGAGGAGTATGCCAATCTCCATCGGGAGCGCACGAGCAGGAGAAATTTGACGCTTGCCCGCTTAGGGCCCCGCTACGTTGAACACTCGCAGTCCGGAAATGGCACGAAGAGACACGGTCAGAATGATTGAGGGTTACCCAATCACTCTTGACCATGGAGGAGTATGCCAATCTCCATCGGAAGCGCAAGAGCAGGAGAAATTTGACGCTTGCCCGCTTAGGGCCCCGCTACGTTGAACACTTGCAGTCTGGAAATGGCGCGAAGAGGCTCGGTCAGGTTGAATGAGGTTTACCCAGTCACTCTTGACCATGGAGGAGTATGCATATCTCCATCAGGAGCGCAAGAGCAGGAGTAATTTGACGCTTGCCCGCTTAGGGCCCCGCTACGTTGAACACTCGCAGTCCGGAAATGGCACGGAGAGACACGGTCAGAATGATTGAGGGTTACCCAATCACTCTTGACCATGGAGGAGTATGCCAATCTCCATCGGAAGCGCAAGAGCAGGAGAAATTTGACGCTTGCCCGCTTAGGGCCCCGCTACGTTGAACACTTGCAGTCCGGAAATGGCGCGAAGAGGCTCGGTCAGGTTGATTGAGGTTTACCCAGTCACTCTTGACCATGGAGGAGTATGCATATCTCCATCGGAAGCGCAAGAGCAGGAGAAATTTGACGCTTGCCCGCTTAGGGCCCCGCTACGTTGAACACTCGCAGTCCGGAAATGGCGCAAAGAGACTCGGCCAGAATGATTGAGGGTTACCCAATCACTCTTGACCATGGAGGACTATGCACATCTCCATCGGCAGCGCAAGAGCAGGCGAAATTTGACGCTTGCCCGCTTAGGGCCCCGCTACGTTGAACACTCGCAGTCCGGAAATGGCACGAAGAGACACGGTCAGAATGATGGAGGGTTACCCAATCACTCTTGACCATGGAGGAGTATGCCAATCTCCATCGGAAGCGCAAGAGCAGGAGAAATTTGACGCTTGCCCGCTTAGGGCCCCGCTACGTTGAACACTTGCAGTCCGGAAATGGCGCAAAGAGACTCGGCCAGAATGATTGAGGGTTACCCAATCACTCTTGACCATGGAGGACTATGCATATCTCCATCGGAAGCGCAAGAGCAGGAGAAATTTGACGCTTGCCCGCTTAGGGCCCCGCTACGTTGAACACTCGCAGTCCGGAAATGGCGCAAAGAGACTCGGCCAGAATGATTGAGGGTTACCCAATCACTCTTGACCATGGAGGACTATGCACATCTCCATCGGCAGCGCAAGAGCAGGCGAAATTTGACGCTTGCCCGCTTAGGGCCCCGCTACGTTGAACACTCGCAGTCCGGAAATGGCGCGAAGAGGCTCGGTCAGGTTGATTGAGGTTTACCCAGTCACTCTTGACCATGGAGGAGTATGCATATCTCCATCAGGAGCGCAAGAGCAGGAGTAATTTGACGCTTGCCCGCTTAGGGCCCCGCTACGTTGAACACTCGCAGTCCGGAAATGGCACGAAGAGACTCGGTCAGAATGATTGAGGGTTACCCAATCACTCTTGACCATGGAGGTGTATGCCAATCTCCATCGGGAGCGCAAGAGCAGGAGAAATTTGACGCTTGCCCGCTTAGGGCCCCGCTACGTTGAACACTCGCAGTCCGGAAATGGCACGAAGAGACACGGTCAGAATGATTGAGGGTTACCCAATCACTCTTGACCATGGAGGAGTATGCCAATCTCCATCGGAAGCGCAAGAGCAGGAGAAATTTGACGCTTGCCCGCTTAGGGCCCCGCTACGTTGAACACTCGCAGTCCGGAAATGGCGCGAAGAGGCTCGGTCAGGTTGATTGAGGTTTACCCAGTCACTCTTGACCATGGAGGAGTATGCATATCTCCATCAGGAGCGCAAGAGCAGGAGTAATTTGACGCTTGCCCGCTTAGGGCCCCGCTACGTTGAACACTCGCAGTCCGGAAATGGCACGAAGAGACTCGGTCAGAATGATTGAGGGTTACCCAATCACTCTTGACCATGGAGGAGTATGCCAATCTCCATCGGGAGCGCAAGAGCAGGAGAAATTTGACGCTTGCCCGCTTAGGGCCCCGCTACGTTGAACACTCGCAGTCCGGAAATGGCACGAAGAGACACGGTCAGAATGATTGAGGGTTACCCAATCACTCTTGACCATGGAGGAGTATGCCAATCTCCATCGGAAGCGCTAGAGCAGGAGAAATTTGACGCTTGCCCGCTTAGGGCCCCGCTACGTTGAACACTCGCAGTCCGGAAATGGCACGAAGAGACTCGGTCAGCATGATTGAGGGTTACCCAGTCACTCTTGACCATGGAGGAGTATGCCAATCTCCATCGGGAGCGCACGAGCAGGAGAAATTTGACGCTTGCCCGCTTAGGGCCCCGCTACGTTGAACACTCGCAGTCCGGAAATGGCACGAAGAGACACGGTCAGAATGATTGAGGGTTACCCAATCACTCTTGACCATGGAGGAGTATGCCAATCTCCATCGGAAGCGCAAGAGCAGGAGAAATTTGACGCTTGCCCGCTTAGGGCCCCGCTACGTTGAACACTTGCAGTCCGGAAATGGCGCGAAGAGGCTCGGTCAGGTTGATTGAGGTTTACCCAGTCACTCTTGACCATGGAGGAGTATGCATATCTCCATCAGGAGCGCAAGAGCAGGAGTAATTTGACGCTTGCCCGCTTAGGGCCCCGCTACGTTGAACACTCGCAGTCCGGAAATGGCACGGAGAGACACGGTCAGTATGATTGAGGGTTACCCAATCACTCTTGACCATGGAGGAGTATGCCAATCTCCATCGGAAGCGCAAGAGCAGGAGAAATTTGACGCTTGCCCGCTTAGGGCCCCGCTACGTTGAACACTTGCAGTCCGGAAATGGCGCGAAGAGGCTCGGTCAGGTTGATTGAGGTTTACCCAGTCACTCTTGACCATGGAGGAGTATGCATATCTCCATCGGAAGCGCAAGAGCAGGAGAAATTTGACGCTTGCCCGCTTAGGGCCCCGCTACATTGAACACTCGCGGTCCGGAAATGGCGCGAAGAGGCTCGGTCACGTTGATTGAGGTTTACCCAGTCACTCTTGACCATGGAGGAGTATGCATATCTCCATCAGGAGCGCAAGAGCAGGAGTAATTTGACGCTTGCCCGCTTAGGGCCCCGCTACGTTGAACACTCGCAGTCCGGAAATGGCACGAAGAGACTCGGTCAGAATGATTGAGGGTTACCCAATCACTCTTGACCATGGAGGAGTATGCCAATCTCCATCGGGAGCGCAAGAGCAGGAGAAATTTGACGCTTGCCCGCTTAGGGCCCCGCTACGTTGAACACTCGCAGTCCGGAAATGGCACGAAGAGACACGGTCAGAATGATTGAGGGTTACCCAATCACTCTTGACCATGGAGGAGTATGCCAATCTCCATCGGAAGCGCTAGAGCAGGAGAAATTTGACGCTTGCCCGCTTAGGGCCCCGCTACGTTGAACACTCGCAGTCCGGAAATGGCACGAAGAGACTCGGTCAGCATGATTGAGGGTTACCCAGTCACTCTTGACCATGGAGGAGTATGCCAATCTCCATCGGGAGCGCACGAGCAGGAGAAATTTGACGCTTGCCCGCTTAGGGCCCCGCTACGTTGAACACTCGCAGTCCGGAAATGGCACGAAGAGACTCGGTCAGAATGATTGAGGGTTACCCAGTCACTCTTGACCATGGAGGAGTATGCCAATCTCCATCGGGAGCGCAAGAGCAGGAGAAATTTGACGCTTGCCCGCTTAGGGCCCCGCTACGTTGAACACTCGCAGTCCGGAAATGGCACGAAGAGACACGGTCAGAATGATTGAGGGTTACCCAATCACTCTCGACCATGGAGGAGTATGCCAATCTCCATCGGAAGCGCAAGAGCAGGAGAAATTTGACGCTTGCCCGCTTAGGGCCCCGCTACGTTGAACACTCGCAGTCCGGAAATGGCACGAAGAGACTCGGTCAGAATGATCGAGGGTTACCCACTCACTCTTGACCATGGAGGAGTATGCCAATCTCCATCGGGAGCGCAAGAGCAGGAGATTGAGGCAAGCGCAGGAGTCCCAGCCATCTACGAGTGCGGCGGGCTCGAAAGGCACAGGGTGGTCGCGGGCACGACGAGCAGCCCGGGTAATGTAAGCGGGCCCACTACCTATAGGAAACGAGAACGAATGCTAAATTACACCGTAAGACCCCCCATCTATAGCTGTTACATAAGTTAGACATATGTTTTATCTTTGTAATGCGTGAAAATACATGCAACTTGCGCATTAGGTTACGTCTTTTTCTTACCGTTATGCCCATACACTCGCTAACGCGTTTCACGTGCGTGATTGCCCGTGCGTTCGCGATACAGCCTACCCTGATACAACGTGCCAGCTTCCTGCAAAACGTATTAAATAAAACGGAGCAGCTGGTAACGTTAAACCAACAGAGGAATCAAATGGTTTTATTTGATATTCGTGCTTACGGTTCCCATCATCATTCTGACGTTGTTGATTACGTTTTTCAGAATACTAAGCACTGACACTTTTATAAACACTGCAATAAAATTCCTTTCAGCACACATGTGCAATCCTGGGTAAATGCGACGTTCATAAATAGTAAGATGCCAAGTCACGAAGCCGCTTGTTGCCGGAAGGACGAAGCTTAGGCAAATACATGTACTATCAGTCCCATGCTGGATGAACCGCCATGCTCCCAGCTCCCTTGAACACAAACGCCTAATTTTTGTAGTATTTTTTTTTCAGTAAACACTGCTAGGGGCGACCATTTAATGGATTTCAAGCGAAACTTTCATCGCCTGCCCTCCCAGTTTTCATGTGGCTACTGTATGCTGCTGGGTCGGTGCGGATCTCGCGTGACATAATCGTATACATATAGCTCCACCTTGTCCGTGACTCAACGCAGTCACCCACATGTTGTGTTCTCTCAAGGTGTATGCTCTCTGCTTCGTAAAAAAAAATTATTTTAGTTACCTATTTTTTTCGCCAGCACTTTTTTTAGAGCCACAGGTCCTTCCAACATGTATTTACAGTTTCCAATACTTCAGAGACTAACATGATTTGTAGTCCCGTTCAGTCGGATGAAGGGCAGGCCGGTGCCGCGAGAGTTCACAACCAGAATGGAGCGCGAAATGTGAAGTTTCCCAAAAAACTATTAACCTGCACTTGAATTCTCGCAGCTCGATCTCTGTATTGCTAATCAATGATTTGTTGGGGATGATACGAAATGTTGCAGTAGCCTATGCTATGAACTTCCCTCTATTTAACAAAACACTAGAGGTACGTGTTTTTTCTGACATTATCATGCGCCTGCGTTTAGTAACTGAGCGAACGTTAGACAGTCGTCCCCTCAGTAACAGTCCACGAAGTAGCCTGTTAATTTATTACTGGAAGCCGCGAAAATCTGCAGTGGCGAAGACATTCTGTAAACAAGGAGAGCTTGAAACTTTTCCCTATTTCCAGCCCGACACTAAGTTCCCTATCGTGTTGCCTACCGTTCCGATTAGTTCAGTGCCCGATTACTGCACCGAAGCAGTATGAAACTGTCAAGCAGCGCATTAACGTTGATACCGCGGATGTGAGAATATTTTTTCGCTCTTCAGTTGTTCCGCTCCCAGGAACGCTCGGGAACTGAGTAAAACTGTTAAAACTAAATAAATTCGATATTTGCTAGCCAAGCTGTGTAGCAACCATAGCCAATAAAGTTACAAAAATTCAGCAGATACAGTTGAGACTGCTCGCGTGTGGGAATGCGAAAGCATTATAGTCCCTTTGGTCCCTTTGGTACAATGTTTTTTTTTTCGCGTGTTCCTCGTCCGCGCAAGCTCTCGCCTGTCTTCTAATTGCTCTGCGGTAAGGTCGAATGAAAACGCGTCGAGCGTCCCAATGCGCTCGCTTTCCCGTGAGGAGCTGATAACTCGAAGGACCGCTCAGCGCCATCCAATAGGAAATGAATGCTTTTTACTCGACTATTGTGCGCAAAAAAAAAAAGACATCGGCGTAAGAGAAGAAAACTACCACACGCCTTTTATGTCCGTGTCTTTTTTTTTTTGCGCAATAATACTTGAGTAATGGATTACCAACTTGCCCGGAATGCTGCTCTCATTAAGAATGCTTTTTAGTTTGTACACTCATGACGTGGCACCACCTGCTCCCTATTGGTTACGCAGTCACGTGACCAACGACGCACGTACTAGGCACACCTTTAGTCAGCGGAAACCATGGAGCCGCCGTGGCGTCGGGGAAGCGTGCTCGTCTTGCACCCATGTTGGCTGGGTTGAACTCCCACCCAGATCAAAATCTACCGAACTTTCTTTTCAAAGCCATCAATTTACACTATTTAGAGTGACGTCTCTGAGAAATTTCACGTCATTCCGAGCATTTCCTGTCGTGTTTTTACTGTTTGTCCTGTCGCACATTTTAAGGCGACAGCCTGAAGTCGCTGGTTGCGCGATGGCCATGAAAAAAAAAAAAGGCGGCGTCTAGTCCAGTGGTACAAAAAACAACAACGCAATAAGCAGCATGTGACCTTCTCCGTGCCAGCAGCGGGTGGTGAGGGGAACGAGTGACGCGCGCAGTGAGGAAAACAGCTGTTGCGTCGCTGACGTCAAGCGGCGGTGGCGGCGATTGTGGCGACAGTCGACTGCGAAGCGACAGAGAGGGCGATGGAGGACGCTCGCCTTGCCGATTGCACGGTATGCCTCGGAAGTACCTACGCTACGGCCTCGGATGCTCACCAAGCGAGAATTCAGGCACGACGTGCGAAGCGGGGTAGCAAGGAGTTCATCCGTGAGTGTTGAGAGGATGCAACGTAATTGCCTTCACTCTGTGTTACACATTTGTAGCACTTACTGGCGACAAGCATGCTGCACCTTTAGATAGTGCATTAAATGCTCGCACGGGTCGATGAGGTGGTCTAGTTAAAGCGTCAAACTGCAGCTCGTTATGTCTTGCAACAAAGCTGAGCCCTCCGATCCTATAACTTAATGCGTCACGAAGTGTGGAGTAGTATTTCAACTTCACTTGCTACAGGAGCATAAAATGTTGCCGAGCATTTTGGTACCATCATAGGCTCACGCCGCCGACTACAACGCCAGATTTTCGCGTAATGGGACATATTATGCTTTCGCATTAAAACGTGGAGCACTTACAACCGTTTTGAATTTAGGAGCAGTCGAAGATTTCAGGGCAGGTGAGTAATAATTGCGTGCATCGCAAAATAAGGGAGATGAGAATCACGATAATCCGCAACAAAATAAAGGCGAGTTGGAGGAACAATGTATTCACGATGACCACAGCGAGAAGCGCACGTACCTATACAAATGATTGCATCAACACGTTAGTGTCAAACCCAAGCACTCGCCGGGGACTAGAACTCTCATGGCCTTCATGACGCTAAGGTATAGGAACGATTCGATAACGGTCACATGGCCGCTGCCCGTCGATCGCTGACCGCTGCGATCGGATGAAAGCATGTCGTCACCTTCGAATTAAGCGCTGTTAAGCGTTTTGTAGTATCACGCAGTAGAACGAACTGTGGCTCTCCACTAAGTAAGCACAACATAGCTACATTTCTTGCTCGTTTTCTTTTTGTATACGTTGTGTCTAGCAATACAAAATTCATTAGGGCATCTAAACGTCCAAGTAAATAATATTTTTCATCTTGCTTTTAGTAATATCATTTGTTAAGATATGCTAATAATTTACTATTTGTACTAAAATTGTTATAAATCAATCAATCAATCAATGGTTTGCTACTATTGTAACTCTGAAGCAGCTGCATCGCATTGGTCGCGTATTAAATTTGTAATGTTTATGCTGACTGTAGAATTGCCTTTCAGAGGCCAAGTGCATCGTCAGGCAAAGCTGTATGCACTTAGCTCCGGTGACCCCCGACATTTTTGTAGATGTTCGGCTAAACCACTGCTTTGTTCTATTAGATTCTACGCGACATCATCGTGCAACGCGCTTCAGTTGTGCATGGATGGCATATTCCCGATTGGCGCGTGCACCTAGTCGTCATTAGATGTCATTTCATGACACCCATTTGTCAGTGGCATTTTTCTTGACTTTGTGATCTTGCACTTGGGTTTTCCGTTGCTTAGCGCAAGTGCTGATCGATTCATGCATACATTTCTGGTGGGCTTATTCCACACTAATTGGATGTCACTTTGTACGGCGCCAGGATTTTTCTTATGAGGTACCTCTTCCTCCCTTCTGTACCAAACCAACTGAGCGCCCACCTCAGCGCCGCCAGACTAAGGGCAAGGAAAAAAAAGAAAAGGAGCGCAGTTTTCTTTCTCGGATGTGTTGTTTACTACAAGTGCGAGGCGCTTCACACGAAATCGAAAATTGTACAGCGATAAAAATATCGGCGAACACGGTGAAAGCTTCTCACCAAGCGCCGCTCAAGCCGCCCTATTAACCACGGCAAGGTTCAGTTGATCCGCAAAGAGCCAGCGGGCTCTCTGAACAACGCCGATGCTAATGCTACTTGCCTGACTTTTCTATATGCATCAGATATTCTTCGCCGTAAATGTGGTTGCGCATTTTGGTGGAGAGACTGTTGTCCCTCTCTTTCCCAATAGCTCTGACAAGAAAGTCACGCCGGCGAAATGACTTGCCTAGAAATCTGTGGCAAAGCTGGGCCACCGTGCTTCACCTGTTGGATGGATCGATGGAAGAATGCTATGAGCGTCCCCTTTAAAACGGGGTGGTGGGTTGCGCCACCAAGCTCTTATTATTATACTGCCTAATGTCCTACCTAGGCTAACAAAGAAAAAAATTTAAATAAAAAAAACGCACGATAAGCTCCATTACCCAATTTTCTGATCCCCTATTGTGAACTTTGTTTTGTACGTCTCCGTTTCTTGTCGTTTCCCTACTTCCACCGAATTTCGAATCGCCTCTTACTAATCTATGTTGCGCACATGTTTACTTTCCCCCTACACTTGCTGAATCGAAGGGCTTCAAGGAGGCCAGTGGTGCCTAAATCAACCGCTGGGAAGATATCTTCACATTCTGATAAAACATGCTACATTGTTTCCCTAACATTACCGCAGCAAGCACATGCTTCTTCCTTCTTATATGTCGCTTTATATGTGCGTGTTCTAAGGCATCCCAATCTCGCTTCGAAAAAGTAATGAGCTTCCCTATGAGTTATTATAAATCGTTTCTTTCGTGATTTCGTTTTTTCCTCTTAAGTAGTTACTCATGGCAGGCTTCTTTTACATTGCCCCTAACCACAAGATTATTTCAGCCTCTCTGACATTCCGCTTGACTTTCTTTGTTGCTGTCTTGCTCACCATACAGGTCACATACTTGCTGGTAACCTTCATAGTTCTTTCTTCCACTGTGAATCAATCGTTTTCCTGTACAAATACACGAACGCTCTCCCAGCCCATTTACTTTCTTCCAGATTCCTCAGTTGTTCTTCACAATCGATTTTATTGTGAGGTTCCCTCACTTCAAAATTTGTCCAGCCCATATCACCTTGCACAGGTTCATTTGTAATCTTCCCGTGAGCGCCCGATGCGAGGCGTCCCATTGACATTTGGTTGTCATCGAGTCCTGATTGTACCTCGGATTTCGAGCAAACATCCGCATTTACAAAGCTAAGTCCTGGAATAATTACACCTTTTGACATACCCCGGAGCACCTCGTACCTATTGTATCCCCATAGCGATTTATTTCATTATGGCCGCATTTCTCTTTGGCTTCTTCTGTTACTCTTTTTCCTGTGTTTCCATATATCTGTTGCCTTCTTTGGTCCATGTGCCAAGATATTTATGTTCTTTTAAGCGAGGTATTTCCTGGTGTTCTATTGAGACTGTCTGTTCACTGTTTTCACTGAATACCGTATCAGCTCGTTTTTTAACAATAAATTTCAGATCTAAATTCTCGCCTTCTGAAGAACGATTCTGAAGAACGCTCCTCAAGAGCGGGAGTGTCATCTAAACAAGAAGTTGTGGGGAATCAACATTTTAAGCGGCCATTGCGGGCTGTATGCCCGACTCTGTTGGGAATATGCGACATATCAGCGCAAATAGGCAAGGAATCCTTTTTTATTTCCGCGGCCACCTCCTTTATTTTTTTTCTTGAATAGAGAACTGCATTTGATATATGACAGCGACCGAGTAGTGCGTCCATAATTGTTGATTATTCTTCGCAGAATTTAACGCTGACTATCTAACTTATTTAATTGCTTGAAGAAATTACAAGAAAACTAGACATTTCTTCTGTGGCGATTGGTCAAAAAAGAACTGGTTGGAATGATGTCCATATATCGGTTCACTTACAGGGGGCTAGATTGAAGTCGTCTAGTTGATTCAATCTTAGTCTAGCATGTGAATCGAATGCCGATGGAGCCTACATGTAACGATTATTCATGTGTGGTTGAAGGGCGGTGAAGCTTCTTTAATTTTGCCTACAGAACATTCTTATTCCGAAGTAGAAACAAGAAGCTCTCTTGCAGTACTTGTTTTCGTAGCTGTACCCAAGATACGGTACAATAAATGCTAGGCCTTTCGAAACATGAAACGTTTTAGTGATCTGCATATCACTGCGCAAATAATAATAATAATAATAATAATAATAATAATAATAATAATAATAATAATAATAATAATAATAATAATAATAATAATAATAATAAAAAACCATGAGCAACCTGGATAACCACCGCATGTTTGTACAGTGTGTGGGCTCTGTTTTCTACATGATGCCGTCGAACTGCATCGGTAACTGCGTGGATAACTGTTCCGGTAATCCCCACAACTAGCCCGCGGCGTACCATGATGTCTTCCACTGACATGTGGGCCTAATACCAGCTAATGTTGATGCAGGAATAAACTAAGCTCCGAAAGCGTACGTAATAAATAGATGTCCAAATATTTTATTTTTATGCAGTGCATTTCGCCGCTGCACGATCATTCACGTGAACAGTAGTTTACAAATTAGGCCACTGAATTTTTGTATACTTGAAGCGTCAAAATGCGTACACTTGCGCAGGTTCGAGAAGTGCACGTGCTCTGACTGTTGTCGTGTACCAGGCACGCCACATCCTGCTGTCGTCGTACCGTCGTCGTTATTCCAGCATCGTTGCCCATTGTCGTCATGGCGTCGTTGTCACATCGTAGTTGTGATTCCATAATTAGCATGTGATCGCCATTGCTTTCTCTTCATACAGTGGTCGTCATCACACTGCTGTCGTCATTTAAGCGTCGTTAGCCCGCTGTCATTATGGCATCGTAGTTATTCCACTGTTGTTATGCCACCGTCATTTCGTCGTCTTCATATAGTGATCATGCCGTCATGTTCATGCCGCCATTGTCATGCCGTCGTGATCCTTCCATTGTCGTCATTCGGTCGTCTGAAACTGTGCATCAGCCTGATCTGGTGTTTTCGGCATGCAGTCGTGAGCGGTGTTGTGGATTAAAAAAATATATTAGAATAAAATTGGGGACATTTGTTGTTCATAAAATAGACGTGACGCAACAATGTTGTGTCGGCTGCGAGTAGGAGTAGCCTCCA
Source organism: Dermacentor variabilis (assembly GCF_050947875.1). Lineage (NCBI taxonomy): Eukaryota > Metazoa > Arthropoda > Arachnida > Ixodida > Ixodidae > Dermacentor > Dermacentor variabilis. Next base: position 6,547,628 of record NW_027460313.1, on the reverse strand, counting down.
CTCATACACCCATCACATCGGAATTTCTGACTCACTCATGTGCGCTAAATGTAGGTGTGAAGACACCAACGGTCATCTCTTGTGCTGGTGTTCTGGCTTCGATAAACACCGCCAGACTCTCTAGTGTGCCTTGAATAGACTCAGCAATCGGCCACTTACAGAAGCGAAGCTCTTGGGAGCCTGGCCTCACAAGTCATCAGCCCATCTCCAGCATATCCGCAAAGCTTGTATCTCTCTCTCTGTCTGAGTCCAGAAAGCCACTAGACCTCTTGTACAATACCTGAAGGCGACAGACTTGAGCCTTCGACTTTGAATACGCTACACTTGGCTTTGTGCTTTGAAAGTGTGATCGACACCCATGTTATCAGTCTCCCTTTCTTTCACTCTCCCCCCCTTTCCTGCTAGGGTAGAAAACTGGACAAAGTATTGTTAACCTCTCTGCCTTTACCTTCCTGCCTTATCTCTCCTGCACGATATTAAAAGCGTACGGGATGCATTGTACGTATCGCCGTAAGTTGCATAGCACTTCATTAACCGCTTCCCTAGAGCGTCGCTTCACATAGATTCTAACAGTAACGTTGGGTCTGCATATTTTTTTAAATATCTGCACTGTTCTCTCGTGTACAGTTTGCCGTGCGTGCGTGCGTGCGTGCGTGTGTGTGTGGGGAGGGGCTCCCCTGTAGCTAATCTTCCTATACTATCGTAGTGGATAAGCAACAACAGCTAGCAGCGGTACACCGTAGCGTTCATGAAAGGAAGTACACCGAAAATAGTTCGCGACTGTTGTTCTGCAACAGCATACACCCCTCATGGTGTATATTTTCCTTGGAGTGTGCTACGAGCTTTGTGCTGCTGAGTTCGAGGTCACGGGTTCGATCCTGGCGGCACTTCGATGGCGGCGAAATGAAAAACTTCTCGTATACTTAGATTCAGGTTTGCGTTAATGAACCCCGGGTAGTCAAAATATATCCGGAGTCCCCCATCACGGCGTGCCTCGTAATGGGATCGTTGTCTTGGCACGTAAAACTCAATAATATTTTATGTGCTTTCAGAATACGGGCGATCTGTGATTAATTCAAATACGTGTGGCTTTAAGCGTGGGTGGGTGTTTTTCTTTTTTCTCCCGTGAATGAGTGAACTGAGATCACACACACACGCATATATATATATATATATATATATATATATATATATATATATAGACACGCAGTACAGCTTTTAATGAATTTCTTTTTTATCTGATGCACTTCGGCTCGCATGCACACGACCTGCATGAAGTAATTTTCGCGTAATCGGCTGTAAACTCGATCTTTTTGTCGATTCAGCCTTCATTCGTTGTTTCAAACCACTGAGGCAGAAACGCTCAGCGACTAATTAGGCTCGCGCCTGATGTTGCTTTCATTGCTGGTATGCGGGCAGGTGATAAGCTACACAGCGGCACCTGCGTGGATTCAGTGTGCATACAATCTGCGATGAGTTTGTCAGCAGATGAACTTTTCTGGAATATCTCGCCTGAAAGAAGCTGCACTCTGCCCACGCTGACTCTGTCATTTCATTTTGGCGCAGGACTCGGTGGAAGCAAGCCGGTTTGTAGCTTCTAGTTTTGATATCTTTTTGTTTTGTTTCTGCTAATCACAGGGACCATATTTATGGAGAACACAATACTAAAACCTGGACAAACACAGGGTTTTCATATCTTTACATTTCAACAAAAAGAAAATATTGTGGATCAATTGGGACGTTATTATTGCGTTCATCCCTTGCATTGTCAAACACTGAAAATGCACGTAATATTTTACATGCTTTCCAAAGGAATGCTGCAATAAAAACAGCATGAATGTTTCTGAGTTCTTTCCTTCCCACATCGTTATAGGCACGGATGCGACGGTTCGACCGTGCATTTCATAGAACCAGTTCCCCGTCGAGAGGCCTAGGAAGAATTTACAAACTGGACTTGGTGCACATCGCTAAAGCCAGAGGATAAAAAACACACGCCACCGTTAGTTTCAGAAACTCACTCTGAAGAGTGCAGACGTGATTACTAGACTGTCGTTGAACGATCTGCTGTTTCTTGAAAGTGTTCCACCCTACTTGCATTTTAATTGAAACAGAGTCCTCCACTTGCTTCCGATGCAAAATTGAAAGCGTTTGAAGCAAAAGAGAACGTCTTTTTTCAACGTCTTCATAGTGAAAGCCGGGTTACTAGAAGCCCTCGTAATAAGTTGCGCTACATAACGCTCTATATACGTCGCATTTTGTTTTGTTTTCTTACTTCTGAACTGAGCTCGAACTGAATTGAATGTTTGGGCCTTTTCCATTTTTTTTCATCGAGGTTCGTGCCTGCAGAAATACTTGAGCAAAGGTAAAGAGGTAAATTTGATACCGCTTCTCTCTAGCTCTCTGGACACCGGTTAGCTGTTGATTGAAATATCTCTCATGAGCATCACTGAAACGAGAGGACAGAAAATCGATTTCACCCTTGATTGCAGAAAGCCGCACTGACGGGTGCAGCAGACTGTTGTTGAACGAGCTGCTGCCGCTTCGAAGTGTTCCACACTATTTCAGTTACATTTACCAGGTAGTCATGCACTTGCTTCCAACGCGAACTTCGAATTGTTGACTTTAACGAAAGGCCAACGACTCCTTTTTTAGATGTCTTAGTGATAACTGAGTTTCTTATAGTCCTCGTGACAAATCGCTCTGCATAAAGGCGCATATACGTTGCATTTTATGTATTCTTTCATTACTTCCAACTGAACCGTTGGAAAGGTGAGAGACTCTCTTACCTTAATTGTAGTTAAGGTGAAAAAATCGCTGACGCGGAAAGAAGTGTCGGCGAATCTCTTGGCTTAACCAATAATGTTTTCGCTATTGTAATCCCACCTCTTATGCAATACCCCGGTGTGGGGTCTTTAAGGAAAGAAAGAAAGAAAGAAAGAAGGAAACTGTGTTTTCGTCATCTTGCGTACAGATTAGTACCTGCACAACTACTTCAGGAAACCCAAAGGCTAGAAAATGTATCCGGCTTCTGTGTAGCTGTGCGGGTACCAGTTAGCCGTGGACAGAATTGTCCGTCGTGGTACTGTCATCCTATTATATGAGCTTGCATAACGCATTCGAAAATGAAAACACTGAAGTCAAACAAACAGCTAGAAGTTTAATCCAGAAGTACATGTTGCTGGGCTCGTCGGTTCATATTGCTGAGTAGACCATAAATATGATCGCTTTGGCGCAAACCAGGAAGCACGTAAGGGAACAAGTGGCACTCCCCTTGTTCCCTTCAGTCCTTGCTTGTTTGCGCCAAAGCGATCATATTTAAGGTCTACTCAGTAATATTAACCGACTAGCCCAGCAACATCTACTTCTAAATTACATTTCTTCTACAGTGGGCCCTATGGCGCTCCCCTTGTTCCCGTCCGTCCTTCCTTGTATGCGCCAAAGCGATCAGATTTATGGTCTACTCAGCTAGAAGTTCGGTCAGAATTTTTTCTTCATCGCCGAAGTCAGAGGCGACAATCTGACCCCGGTATTCTAGAACCCTCTTGCACTCAGCTCTGACCTCGATTCGAGAAAGTTGACGGTAGTGGAGCCCCTCGTGAGAAGTGGCTGCTGCGTTTCATGGACAGTGCATAAGGGTTGAGGATGAACGTAGTGTGGCGAAATTAAATTGGAGTCCCCCACTACGGCATGCCCGATAAGAATATCGTAATTTTAATGCGTAAGGTCACAGAATTTAAGTGAAGCTAACTTTAGTGCTCGCGTCAAGCTGACGTAACTGCCCGAGTACATAAAATTGGCGGAATCTCCAGAATAGAGTGCTTATCATTCGGGCTTTCTGCATGAACGCTCATAGGACAATCGCGTTAAGCGCCGGCCCCGAGATCAGCTCTTCGCTCGATGGTTGGCGGCTATGTTCACGCTCAGACGAAAGGAGTAAAATCATGCGCACTGTTCTTGTTTTTTGTTTTCGCATTCGTTGTCACGCCGCACAGTCTTCACTTCGACGTGGCGCCTGCTAACGGCGGCCGCTCCTCGCAACTGTGACTTGAAGAGGTTAAAGGTGCTTCGCCACGCGAACCCGCTTTGAATTACTGCTGCGTTATTTTATCGCATCCGTTCCAGCATGTTGCACAGTAATTTTCGCAAAAAGAGGTGTACGGTTTGCATCCCAAAGGTATATGCAATTGCCACTTTTTCTTTGGCGATTCTCACCAGTACACAAAAGAACCTGCTCAAGCTCGACGCCAAACTTTGCTTCGAATGGCACAGTCTTCCTCGTGAGAGGAATCCACAGAGGTCGCCTTTAAACGAGCTCCACGTGTTGCTTGTATACTGAGACTGGCAGCGCCTTGCATTTTATGTGCTGCCCTTTCAAGTCTGCCCCGAGTTCCTCTTAGTTATAGCAAGTTCCCGTTCCACAGAATTGCCGAAGCATTTTCGCTTGAATTATTCTTTAAATCTCGTTGATAAGACAGGAAACAAAAGGGAAGTACCCGAACCGAGTTTCCTCGCATGATCGCATCAAAAGAGTTGTTTCAACCTTAATAAGCCTGATGCCTCTCCTTTGTTACTTCGGAAGTCTTACGAAATTACTCGTGTTAGCATTTAAAATAGACTTCCAGGAGCCGAGATTGTTGCAGCCCTTGCAACATGGGCCGTTGGCGAGACATAGTGCAAAAAAAAAAAAAAACAATCAAGAAAGCGCTGTTGCCCCCTGCCTTGTCTTCAGACATTTTCTTCCATGCAGCGTGGCTCAGACAGTGGCTCAGTCTTGGCTCGTTTGTGGATGAGTGGAAAATCCCGTCGACGTTGTTTCTACAGTGGCCTTTCTCATAAGCCTTACATGACTGTAAACATTGAAGGGGACAATCCTAATCCGGGGGAATCGGTTCGCCCTTCGAAGCATTTGTTCCTTGGTTGGCCAATGAAATGTTCATTTTTTTCAGTGGCACTCTTGTTTTTGTATGCGTTGTTCCACGAAATTTCTGCTGACTTGCATAATAATATCGCATACTTAAGAAGGCCTCGTTACAGCATGCTTCCAGTTTCTTTGATATCGTAACCGTTGTCGAGCGCAGTAGACGCATTATGGATGATGTTGCCCGCAATCCGCGAACTGCGTGCCTCCTCAGCTGCGCTATTACTGAAGTGCACTGCAACGCAAGAAGCCGCGGACAAAGGGAACTCGAGACGCCATTATTTTATTCATATTACTGAAGATATGTCGATATAATTTCCACATTTCGAATGTCATGAATGCACGAGCGAAGCGTCACTTGTAGTTTGGAGATCAATTTGCACACTTCGCTGCTTTCTTTCGTGCGGTGGACCTCTGAATGAACCGTCATTTAACTTCAGTGCTTGTGGCGTCCTTCGGTGTTTTGCATCACGTCCGCTTCAGCCGCCGTGGTAGCGTAGTGCCGCTAACGTTGCTGCGCCGGTAACCCCGTGGCCCCGGGTTCAAATGCAGGCCGCAGCGCCCTCGTTTCGGCGGGAGCGAAAGGCAAAAACTCCCATGTATTGGCTGCACGTTAAAAAATCCCAGGCGGTCAAAATTTATCCAGAGTCCCCTGCTATGGCGTTCCTCCTGATGATGTCACGGTTTTGGCACGTAAAAACCCCACTTGTACTCTTCTTACAAACAACGAGAACAAAGAGACGCCGAAGTCACAAATCTCTTTCACAATTCGAAATTCGCACATAAGTGTGTTTTACCATTGGCCAGCCGGCTTCGCTCATTATATGTCGAGCTACACGATTGGAAACAAAACTATTGTAGCGCATCAGACACGGACGAAGAACATAGATGCACTACGTAGATAGATGGCTGCCCTATCAGTGCTCGAGAGCCACGATAACCATCAAATAGATACGCGTGTCCTCAGTTGAAACCATTACATTTTGGTTAGATGTTAGAAATGGTTCATACTTGACAATTAGGTGCGCTAACTCTGACAAGGATGGAGAAATAAGGTTCATAATTAGCTTCTAGTTGCAGCCAGACATGCACGGCTTTTTACCGGGTCAACTTGGCGATTGTTTTATGTGCTTGTTATTTTCTCGAATAAACATTTATTCGAGAATCAGCGTTTGTGCTCTGAACCTTATTTCTTAAAGCGAAGCTGAAAGCTTTTCCAGAAAAAATGAGTGAAGAGCAGTACGTCGTGGTTTTCAACTCTCTGAATTCGAATATCGCATCGAAATTGAGCGAAAGAAAGCGCAAAAATATTTTATTTCGACGAAAAGTGCCGCAGCAGACACGCCCAGCTCGCGCGCCTCGTTTTCGCCTGTGATTGGTCGGGCGCCTCATGACGTCAAAAATGGTGTTCGTCCGGACCGACTGCTGCCGCTACACACGAAGCACGGTTCAAGATAGTTTGGTGGTGTTTTGCTGAGACGGTCATAGAAAATTTCGAGAGCTTACGTTTCTCTGAGGAGTTCGGCGTTAAGTCCAAACTCCACGAGAGCGATTTTGCGCGCGATGGTGACGGGCGACGGCTTCGAGCGACAAAACGGGCCGTCGCTTGAACAGATCGCTCGGTGTTGTCGCTCGATCGCTCGTTTCTAGAAATCTAGAACTCGTCGCTCGTCGTCCGGAAATGCTATGAGCGACTAGCCAATAGTGCGAAGCCGAAACTGGATGTACATAACTCAAATACTACTGTTTGTCGCACGGAACGAGCAAACTATTGAATTTTACACGTGCAAAAATAAGAACCTAGTGCAAGACCTTCAGAAATATTTTATGCTCTTTCTTCAGTAAAACACATCAACTTTAATTGATAAAGCATGCGTCACGCTAGTTTCGGCGCGTATATGGCTGCCCTCATACCGGGAAGTCGTCGTTCAAGGCCGTCGCTCGCGTGGAGTTCGGTTTGCAGGCGACGAGTGAACGCGACAGACATCGCCTCGCTTGTCGCGCTGTCGTTGTCGCGTGCAAGATCACTTGTAAGGGGTTGATACTTTACTCCCTACATGTACGAGCCGAGTGTGAAGAGCCGGCCTCTCCAAGAAGCAAAACATGCTGGGGCAAGCACTGCTTTCCACGCGAACGAAGGCGAAGTGTTAGCATCTCCTTGTGTTGGAAATGTTCTTTGGCGAGTATGTTTTTTGCTAAGCTGCATTCAGCGTTCCAGTGAGTACGTTTCCGGGCAAACAACTGTAGTGTTATGTTCCTGCATGCCTCCTCGTAGAACGTAAGCGGTGATGCGATCTTCGGCATTTGTGCGCTGCCCCAAAGCTGTCGGCAATCTACACAGACGGTTTAATCGCGGGAAAAGTTTACCGGCTGCTGTAGCACGTGTAGTATAGAACCTTTATCAGCGCGCCATCCGCACGCTACTCGTAACCGGCGAATTCCGTCAGCTACGTGAGATGGTCGGTTTCTGTATGTGTGCGAGAGAAGGGGGAGCGCAGTGTCGTGGCGTGAGCAGGCTTTCCAACACATGCAAACTTTACGCTTGCACTGCGTTATGGTAGCTGCATGCAGGCTGTTTCACAACACACGCGCGAATAGAAAATTAGCGGCGCTTGGCGATGAAACCTGCGTGAATGGTGGGAGATAAACATGCACCTTTCGTTGAGCGTGCTAAATTTTTTTTAGAAGAACCGAAAGCACGCATTATTGATAAACTCCGGTAGTAATCGTCACGGAAGTGGTTAGAGCCCAACACTGTTGTTCTTGAGCGCTTGAAGTTGTTTCGCTTCACAGCAGCCTCCCACTTAGCTGAAAGCTTCTTGTCTTGCAGGAACTAATGGAACATCGAAACATCGTCGCGGCCGCTGGTGTTCGTGCAAGCGTCGGCTGCACAGAACGCCGGCATGATCGGCCTACAAGTTCAATTGATGCTGCGCACGTCAACTAGCAGTCGTATATACACACAAACAAAGGAATGTAGGCTCGAGCGAAGCAGATTAGGACGGCACGCACGCAGAAATAAGCCCGGTCAGACACGGTCGCGGCCACTGCGAAGGAGCGGAACACCAGTGTTGACGTCACTACACCGCGGTTTCCGGTCTCCGCTCGCATCGTTAGCGTCAGCAATAGCGCGCGGCGCTCGACGGGGGCGCAGCTACAGCGCAATTTTAAGCGACGATTGCGCCGCTCCTCAGTGAAAAATCCCCTCCTAAATTTTACCTTCATGGTTTATAAGGTTCCCGCATCCGTATATGAGCGTCTTATTGAATTCGAAAGACTCTTCAGCTTCCCTTTAATCCTCATCGTTGTTAACGCTGTTGTTTCACTGCTCTTACAACTGGATACCACCAAAACCTTGGCGAGGATCATCATCATCATCATCATCATCGTCATCATCATCAGTCTATTTTATGTACACTGCAGGACGAAGACCTCTCTCCGCGATCTCCAATTACCCCTGTCCTTCGCCTACCGATTTCAACATGCGTCTGCGAATTTCTTAATTTTATCGCGCCACTTAGCCTTCTGCCGTCCTCAATAACGCTTCCCTTCTCTTGGCACACATTCTCTTCCATTAATTGTCAACTGGTTATCTAACCTACGCATTACATGACCGGTCCAGCTTCATTTTTTTTCTCCCTATGTCAATTAGAATATCGGATATACCCGTTTAAGCTTTGATCCAAACCGCTCTATTTCTGTCTCTTAACGTTATGCCTAGCATTCTTCGTCCCATCACTCTTTGCGCTGTGCTTAACTTGTTCTCAAGCTTCTTTTTGTCTCCAAGTTTCTGCCGCATGTTTCACCCCCGGTAAAAGGCACTGATTGTACACCTTCCTTTTGAGTGATAATAGTAAGCTACTAGTCAGACGCTGACAATGTGTGCCGTATGCGCTCCAATCGGTTTTTATTTTTCTGTGAATTTCGTTTTCATGATCAGGGTTCCCTGTGAGTAATATACCTAGGTAAACGTACTCCGTCACAGACTCTAGAGGCTGATTGGCGATCCAGAACTGCTGTTCCCTTGCCAATCTATTCATCATTATCTTTGTCTTCTGCATAATAATGTTCAACCACAGTCTTACACTCTCTCTCTGTTAAAGTCTTCAATCATTTGTTGTAACTACTCTCTAGTCTTGCTAAACAGGACAATGTCGTCTGCAAACTGAAGGTTGTTGAGGTATTCGCCGTTGATCCTCACTCCTAAGCCTTCCAAGTTTAATAGCTTGAATACTTCTTGCAAGCACGCAACGAATAGCATTGGAGAGATTATGCCTCCTTGTCTGACCGCTTTCTTGATAGGAATCTTCCTACTTTTCTTGTGGAGAATTATGGTAGCTGTAGAACCTCTGCAGATATTTTCCAGGGTATTTACGTAAGCGTTCTGTACTCCTTGATTACGTAATGCCTCTGTGACTGGTGGTATATCTACTGAATCAAATGCCTTTTCATAATCAATGAAATTCATATAGAGAGGCTGATTGTTCTCTGCGGATTTCTCGATTATCTGAATAATGACATGGATGCGACTCATTGTAGAGTATGCCTTCCTGAAATCTGCCTGTTGTGTTGGTTGACAAAAGCCCAGTGTTGCCGTTATTCTGTTAGAGGCTATCTTGGCAAATATTTTATGTAATACTAGAAGTAAGCTAATGGGCCAATATTTTTAATTATTTAATTTCGATCTTTTTGTGAAATAGTATAATGTTTGAATTCTTCAAGTTCTCTGGGACCCTTGAAGTCGATAGACACTTCGTATAGAGAGCCGCCAGTTTACCATGCATTATGCCTTCTCCATCTTTGAATAAATCGACTGTTATTCCATTTTCTCTTGCCCCTTTTCCTCGTTTCATGTCTTGCAAGGCCATTCTAACCTCATCTCTAGTTATAGGAGGAATTTCTCTACCTTCACAATCATTTCGAATGGAGCTCTCCTGAGTCCTCTGGGTACTGTACAGGTCAGTATAAAATTCTTTCGCTGCATTTATTGTACCTTCGAGATTGCTGATGATATTACCCTGCTTATCTTTCAGTGCATACATCTTGGTTTGTCCTATGCCAAGCTTCTCACTGATTTCAGGCTGCGTCCATTTTTTACGGCTTCTTCAGTCGTTCTCACGTTATACTATCAAAAATCACTTATTTTCGCATTGTTCATCAGTTTTGACAGTTCCGCGAACTCTATCTGATCACTTGAGTTGGACACTTTCATTACTGGTCGTTTCTTTATTAGATCATTTACTTGGGAGAGCTTGCCTGCTGGTGGCCTTAGTACCTTACCTCCCACTTCAATTGCTGCGTCTGAATACACCCTAGTTACGGTTTGATTCATTACCTCTGTGCCATTTTCATCTCTCTGTTCTAAGGCGGCATCTATGTTTGCAAATAGAAGCCTGAATTGGTCTGCTTTTACCCTTACTGCATCTAGGCTGGCCTGTTTCTTCCTGACGAATTTTACTCTTTCTCTCTTCAAATTGAGGTGAATCGTAAACGTCACCAACCTATGATCACTGCACTTTACCTAACACTGCAGCATCCATCACTATGATGGGATCGGCAGAAAGTACGAAATCTGTTTCATTTTTTTTTGTTTCAGCATTAGGGTATTTCCAGGTTCACTTTCTGTTGCTATGCTTCCTGAAGAAAGTGTTCAATATTCGCAGCTTATTCCTTTTCGCGAATTCTACCAGGATCTCTCCTCTAACTTTCCTAGAATCGACGCCGTAGTTGCCAATCGCTTGTTCACCAGCCTGCTTTTTCCGCACTTTTGCATTGAAGTCGCCCAATACTACAGCATACTGAGTTTGCGCTTGTGTCATCGTTAATTCAACATCTCAGTAAAACTTATCTACTTCATCATCATCCTGACTGGATGTTGGAGCATAGGCTTTTACTACCTTTAGTCTATACCTCATATTAAGTTTGATTACGACTACTGCTACCCTCTCATTAATGTCGTAGAATTCGTCTATGTTGCCCGCTGTGCGCTTATGGATTAGGAATCGCACCCCGTATTGCTTCTTATCTAGGAGACCTCTGTAGCAGAGGACATGGCCGTTAGTCAGTACTGTATAAGCCTACCAGTTCTTCTAATCTCACTAAGGCTAATGATATCCCAAACAATGCCTGGTAGTTGTTTTTTTTTTCTCGAATAAACATTTATTGGAGAGTCCACGTTTGTGCTGTGAACCCTATTTCTCCATCCCCTTCATTGTTTGCGCTGATGTGTTGCCTTGTTAATTCGTGGGAAAAGCGCCATCATGTGCTCGAGTAAATACCAAGCGCTCTGCTAACTCTACTTTAACAGTCAAGAAATACTTAAATCTGCGAATAAAATTATTGAAACGTCGTCTAGACTTGTTCGATTGACAATGTAGGAGCAAATAAAGATGAATGTCGCCTCTCGTGTGCTTTTATGCTTAGCGCTGCCTCCCCTTTTTTGTGGGTCAATGTTTACGAAACCGTTAATGGCTTTCAAAGCCTATTTCTAAAGCTTCACATGTGCAAATAGCCACGGGGTTTTCCACAAAACTGCTCGTGAGAGCTGCGCAGCACTTTCTCTGGTTGCAGTAGCTTCGAAATACGAACTTCTCCTAATTAATGCGCGCATTTCCTTCTTTTTAAACTCTCAAGTGCACCTTCGATGCCTGCATGAGTAACTTCTAAGTTCTTGCCCTATGCGTAACGACAATTTGTATATTTGTTTGTATACGAGAAGTGGCAAATACGCAACTTCCGTGGAAACTTGTTGAGAGCCAACAACTTTGAAATTTAAGTATAATAATGAAAAGCTTACGTGCTCTATTGGTTAACATTTTTTATTTTATCTGCCTGCTGGTCCTTTGACGACAGCCAACACCTCTCCGACGTGCTTCACCTAACGCTACTTTCATAATTTGTTGCACCTCCTCTAGTTCGCTTGAACATGACGAACGGATTAGAGCTAGGTGGATACTAGAATTCATGATAGTGTGCGGCAAAAAAGAAAATCAAATGTGCCGAACTCGTCCCACGATGACTGTCGGTGGTATTGCTATTAGCGTTCAAGAAGTGTAGTAACACTATGGGCGCGATCGGATATCTTTGTTGGAACAGAACTGCTTCAGTCGCTGCAACGTGACAAAGTGGGCGGCCCTCAAAATTTCTGAGAACGAGAGGGAGAGAGCAGCCAATCGGCAACCGGTGTACTCTTGGAAGTTGATGCGCCTTGTTTGCCATTTGCTTGGGTACAATATGCTACAAAAAAAATATATTTTTCGCCTTCAAATGAATAATGGTTTTGTTCTGAAGCTTAACCACGTTTTGGAATAAAATAATAACGAATGCTACAATTTATTACTGTTAGTTTTTCTACATGGTGATTAGGTGGTGTCACGCATAGCGAAAAAAATATAAAACGACGGGAACAGTGGAGCACTTTTCAAGGAGCAACAACTTATTGTCGCCCAGCAATGTTCGACTGGGCCCCTAGGTCTCGGCGCGTCAGAACAAGTAGTTCAAGCCACTGTTTGTTTCGAGAAACGAAAGTGATGGAGGCACTCGCTTTCTGCCATATCTTGAAACGCACTTCGCGCCTCCAACCGCTCTGCTTTCTCCTCGAGCAAAGCCTACGCAACGACCGAAGCTGCCATTGCAAGCGCCATTTTCTCACATTAGACTATGAATTGGATCCGAACGTGCCATTCCGTAACCGCAGCCGTCGTTTGGACTCAATTCACTAGACGTGACTAGTGAGTGAGTGAGTGAAAGAACTTTATTGGAGGTCCGGCGAGGACGCGAACTTGTCGCGCACTCGGCTAGTCCCACGTCGGGACCGGCAGGTGTAGTCCACTGGCCCGGTTGTGGGCACGCCGGACAGCCAGGATTTGCTTGTCTAGAGCAGGGCTACGCCGAAGCGAGTCCCACTCCTTGTGGAACTTGGGGCATGTCGACCCGCACTCTCAGATCATGTGTGCTAGAGTGTAGGTCTGCCCACAGGACCGGCAGGCGTTTTCGCGATATACGTCGGGGTAAATTTCGTGTAGAAGCGAGAGCCACGGATATGAGCTGGTCTGTAAGAGACTAAGAGAAACGGCTTGCGCCCTATTCAACTTGGGGTGAGGGGTTGCAAACGCCCTTCTAGACATGTGGAAGAATTTCATAACCTCGTTGTGAGTAGCGGGAGCGCCCCTGTGGCCGTAGGGAGGAGGGGAGCCGGCACTCTTTACAGTGGAAGCGCTGTCATAAGGTCACGCACAGCCTCGTGAGCAGACTCATTTAGGTTCGCGGGAGCACCCTCGACCGGCCCTGCGTGAGCAGGAAACCAGTGGATCGAAGGATGCGTGAGAGCATATCTACCCGAGACGCTAAAAAGACGAGCAGCTTGCTTGGCGAAGTAACCTTTCTGAAAAGCCCTAACTGCCGTTTTGCAATTGCTATAGATCTCGGACCCAGGATCGTCTAGCTGGGCTAGGGCGAAGGCGTCTTGCTCGGCGACTCCGGGGTCTGTAGTGCGAATCGAGGCGCTATTGGAAATCTTGCCGGTGGAGTCTACCACGACGACGGCAAAGGTCTTCCCATCGCTGTACTCCGGGGCGTCGACGAAGCTTGATCTAAAGTCTTGCTGCTTGATCTGTTTGAGGATCGCTGCTGCTCTGGCCTTGCGTCTGCCTTCGTTGTGGACGGGAAGGACGCTTCGGAGCACAGGGGCCACACCCAACTTGTCTGGAATGCACCTAGGGATCCTGGTACTAACGGTCCGGAATCCCGCATGGTGGTAATCGAGCTCTTCGAGGATGCGTTTACCTGCCACTGTGGTTTTCAAGTGAGTGAGTTGGCGCACGTTTTTGGGCTTCGGCAGCCTCCTCGGTGGTGTTATGTACTCCCAGCTTGAGGAGATCCTGGGTATGGGTCCTCATGGTTAGCCCGAGAGCCCTCTTGACTATTTTGCTGATGAGAGCGTTGAGCTTGTCTCGCTACGCTCTGAGCCAATTGTGCACAGAAATCGTGTACGAGATGTGGCATAGTACGAAGGCGTTGATAAGCCCGAGGAGATTGTTTTCCTTCGTTCCTCGCTGCCGGTTTGCGAGGCGGAAAGCGTTGTACGTTTTTGCGATTATCTTGCGGAGAGCCCTTCCGTTCCCGCCGTTGAATTCGACAAACATGCCCAGGATACGAATGACGTCGATCCTGGGTATCAACCCCTCGTCACAAGTGCGAAGATTGATGCTCATTTCGGAGACTGGCTTCCCATCTTTGAGCCTGCCTCCCTTCTCTTTTCTCTAAAGCAGCAGCTTCGACTTGGCGGGGGAGCATCGAAGTCCGGTGAGGCGGAGATACCCCTCGATCACGTCGATCGCCTCCTGAATGGCTTCTTCGACTCTGCCCTCGCAGCGGGCGAAGCACCATATGGTGATGTCGTCGGCGTAGATGGTGCGCTTGACCCCCTCGACGAGTGCCAACCTGTAGGAAAGACCAATCATACTGAGGGTAAACAGTGTGGGGGAGATGACGGCTTCCTGAGGAGTGCCCCGTTCTCCGAGGGGCACATCTTCGAAGCGAAAGTCTCCATTGCGGCGCTTGGCCATTTTGTCCCCTAGAAGAGAGCTGACGTAGCTGTGGAATCTGGAACCGAGACTCAGATCCGAAATAGTCGAGACATTGAAGGTGTGGAGCACGTTGTCGAAAGCCTTCGCGAGATCCAGAACGAGCAGAGCCTTGACGTCTCTGGAAGAGCCTTCCACGATCTGATGCTTCATTAGTTTCATGGCATCCTGCATCGAGAGTCCGGCGCGGAAGCCGATCATGTTCTACGTGTAAACCTCGTTGTCTTCAAAGTACCCGCTGAGCCTGTTGAGGAGGACGCGCTACACGTGACTTGTGATGCTGGTCTCGTAGCGAGCGCGTGATCGCTCGAACGGGACACCTCTCGCAGCGTTCTACTCATACCAGACGACGTGCTCGGTTTCAAAATGATTGTCAGCAGTGTGTCGTCATTTTGACGTCACCAAAAGCGTGGCCGCGCCTCGTGGCTGACGACGTTGGGGCAGCCTAGGCCAATCGCGTAAGGCGAAACTGTACGCCTGTTCCGAACAACAATTACAGATCGCGTCCCATATTGGTGAAGTGATGTTTATTCATAATTGGCAGTGTTCATTCTGAGCCTTCTGTTGCTTCGGCTATATGCGACATGTACTGTTTCCGGTATCGGCCCACTTTGCTTGTGGCATGCAGTCACCCATGAGCATGACGGCATGATGACGACTGTATGACGACGACCCAGGGATAACGATGAAATGGCGAATAGGGCATGAGGTCGATGAAACGAACAGGAGACATGACAACGATGGCTTGACGACGGTGATATGACTACGAAATGATTTTGATGGTTTAACGAGAAAAACCTGACGGCGGCGGCATGAGGACAATGGAATGTGGAGTGCACGACATGTCGATAATGTCGAGTGACTATTGAACGACCATAATGGCATCACGATAGTGCTGTGACAACGAATGCATGCATGTCCACGACTGTATGTCGACGATGGTATGACAACTGAATGTTGACAATGGGGTGACGATGAGTGTATTATGATGATGGCGTCACGACGACACTATCACTAAGGCTGTATGACGACGTGGCATGACGACAAGGCGAGGCTACGACAACATGACAACAGCCAAACAACGAGGTTGGACTGTGGACGATGGAACGACCACGACGGCCTCACGACAATGTTATGACAAGGAATGCATGTCGACGATGGCTGGACGACGATGGCATGACGAGAGTCGGATTACATAGGTGGAATGAGGACGGCGCAACGACCACGGCGGCATCAGGGTCACTAGCACAAACCTAGTGGCGAAAACTACTATTCAACTTGGGGCACTGAGTCAGCGTAGAAGGCGCGATGAGAGTCAGATGACGAAGCTCGAACAAGGGAATGACCACGACGGTATCACTACCACGAGAACCTGCCTAGTGGTCCAACTTGGTCCTCTGGATCGGCGTAAGGTAGATTGATTGATTTATTTATTTGCTTTGTCACAGCACAGTGTAACAGGAGGCGGCGGCAAACGCCCATCAAGTGACGGCTGGAGGGACCCTCCGCCCCCTTTGTGAACAATTGCAGCAGCTGAAGGACATAACAAAATTACAGCACGTTCTATTAACGTGACACATTGTTTTACGTAAAGATCAAGACATAAAGGAAAACTGAAAACATAGTTTATACATAGCTTATACAACGAAGAAAACTGCTCCAATTTTTTGCACTTAAATAAATTGCTACATAGATTATACAACAAAAAGATCCGCTAATTCTGTGACACTTAAATGAGACACATCTGCACCTTTGCTAGTGTAATTATTTAGAATTCGCGGAAAAGTACATCGAAGCATCTGAAAGCCATAATTAGTACCAAAGTAAGGAATGTTCCACATTTCTGTATTTCTGGTTTCATAGGCCTTTTCCTTTAAGTAAAGATTCGCCATCTCCTTGAACAAAATAGGTCATTTGATTGATAATCTTTACCTTTATATCTTTATATTATCTGGACTTTGATTATCCTATATTTTTTTAAATAGTGGGTCGCTAGGTGCTAGAACTATAGCGTTTCGCTATCAGCCTGAGCATTTTCTTCTGTACTGTCAGTGATTTCGTTTAGTTTGTTTCTGTAGCTGCTCCCCAATCCAAATAGCAGTAGTTGAGATAAGAACTGAACAGCGATTTGTATATCGCTAACCTCACCGAGTTGGCTATAAGGTAACGGATACGGCTTAATATTGCAGTTATCCGACTTAATTTTATCTGATTATTGACGCGGTCATTCCATTGCAAAGAACTGGAGAACTGTATCCCAAGTACTTTCACTGACTTCACTATTTCTATATCTGAGCGTCTAAATAGAAGGTTATTCTGGAAAGTCACTTGTTGACCTTTCGAACGAAAAACTACGCCTTTGTTTTAGTAGCATTTATTTTGAACTTATTGTTACTTGTCCAGTTGTCTAACTTCTGTAAGCGTCCATAGCTTTACTAGAAACAATAATATCTGATGCTGAGGTGACCAATGTAATTGTGTCATCTGCATAGATAATAAACTTAACTTCTGGGGAGATATGGACTATGTCTATAATATATAATAATAAATAATAAATGACCAAGAATGCTTCCCTGTGGTACACCTGAAATTATCTTCTTCTTATCTGATACAAAATCATTTACAGAAACAAATTGATATCTATGCACCAGATAGCATTTAAGTAACACGAGTGGGAGCCCGCGAATGGCTTATAGGTTTAATTTTTCAAATAAAATGCCTTGGTGAATGTAGTAAAATGCTTGTGTGAAATCTACAAAAATTCCGACTACATTATTTTTTTTCTTCGAACTGTTGTAGTATGTATTGTTTTTGATCCAGTGGGGCGAGTTCTGTAGACTTATGTTTTTGGAAGCCATATTGTGATTTTGTCAGGACATATCTGGTGCAAGAACAGGATAAGCGACTAAAATTTTTTTGAAACCTTTAGAAAATACGGGGAGAATAGATATCCGTCGATAATTTGCAACGTTATGCTTGTTCCCGTTTTTGTAGAGAGCTATTACGCGTGCCGTTTGCATTTTCGAAGGAAAAACGCCTGTCGAAATACAGAGATTGAATATGTGTGTTAGTGCGGAACTAATCTGACCAATGACAAATTTCACTGGTTTTACAGACAGACAGACAGACAGACAGACAGACAGACAGACAGACAGACAGACAGACAGACAGACAGACAGACAGACAGACAGACAGACAGACAGACAGACAGACAGACAGACAGACCGATTAGAAAAGAGTGAAGTTGGTAAATGCTGTTCACTGTGAAAAAAATTCGGCAGAACCCATTTTACGATGTCTGTCAATGGTATTGGGATGAGAATTCGAGCAATGGAGTGACACGTCATATTGCCGCATTCACGTTTACTTAAAACCTGTAGCGGTCATTCTGAGATTTGCGTCGCTTCGGCTATATGCGACATGCACTGTCTCCGGTATTAGCCCACTTTGCCTATGGCACTCATTTCCAAGATCACCCATGAGAATGTCGGCAAGACAACGGCTGTGTGACGATGATGACGCAGTGTCAACAATGTAATGAGAAACATAGTGGGACAGAACCAAGGTGATTTTGTTGGCCGTTGCTTGGAGATACTCAGATTTTTTTTTCATGCCGCCCAATTCGATAATGTCTTAATTAATTAGTAAACTTCTTGAATATCATAATTAGATTAAAAGTGTCGGTGAGAAAATTGTACAGCAACTTGAAAATCTATCTATACAGCTTTCTGTTGCTCGATACGCGCTACATAAAGGAGTTTTTCCTAGGGTGGAGGAAGCGCCGAATACACGCAAAGCGTCTCGAGCGGCCAGTCGCGCGCGGCAATGTTGCTTGTATTTGCGGTCTTCATTCACGCTCTGAAAAGCACTTTTATGTAGCACGTTCTGTGCACCAGAAAGCTGTATCGGGAGTTTCTCATGTGCTATATCATTTTCTCTTTCACACTTTTAATCTAATTGTGATATTTGAGAAGCTGATTAATTAATTCGCACTAATTATCTAATTAGACGGAATGACAAAAGAAATAATCTGAGTATCTCCAAACGACGGCAAACAACATTACCTTACCACTGTCCAGCTACGTGGCATTTGTATATTTGCAAATACGTAAAATTTGCTAATTTCATCTTAGAAATTCCCTCTTGCAAATTTGCTAATTTGCATTTGCGAGAGGGAACTCAAACACTAGCGTCTGAGTTCCCTATTGTAATTGTTGAATTAAATTCTATGGTTATTGCATGCGCGATACCAAAGAATGTAAGGACTTTTCGCTACCATCGCTGCACTTTTTTTTAATCGCTGAATTTTTTTTTCCTGTGAGGACGCACCAGGAAAAATCCCGACCAACCAGAGGCTAGCACTTTTGCTGTTGTTCAGATTAGTGAGATCGTCCTGTTGGAATGCGATTTCTGCTAGCGTTAGCTGAAAATGAAGGCGTGCCGAAACATTCGTGCCTTTCCGCGACAATCAAAAACGCTTCCTTGATCTCCCTGACCTCCTTGTTACCACCTCATGCAAGAAAATCGGTCTCGCGAAAGATCGGTGTGCATGAGCATCCCTTGCAGTGTGCATCAAGATGACCTGCTCGCTGCGATTGTTGCCGTGCATATCGCTGTTCGCGGAGCCGTCCGTTGAAGCAGCGTCCCGTCTGACCGATGTATTGCTTGCCGCAAGAGAGCGGAATACGGTGCACCACATTTTCAGCACCTTGCACGAATAAGTCTTCGTGCTTCACGTTACATTCTACGTTCTCCGCGCGATTATCGTTTCCTGCCGGGCCGAATCCCTTAAGCTCGTGTCGCGCGGGAAACAGGACAGTGACGCCATGCCTTTCACTGCAAGCTATGCTCGTGCGCACCGGTGTTCCGTGAAACCGAGTTGCTTGAACGCGACGGTAGCAAGGATATCGGGGAGATCAAAGAAGCACGTTTCATTATCGCGGAAACAGACGAATGCATCAGCATACCCTCATTACAGCTCACAAAAGCAGAAATCGCAATCCTGCAGGATGACCCACAGTAATCTGCCTTATGTGTAACTGGCTCACGGAGACTTCGTAAGTTCTGGTTTATTTCGGTTTTCTTGGCCTTTGTCCTTGTGCTTTCGGCCTTCTCCATTCCCTTCACATATTCTTAACCTTTATATGACATGTCAGAAGATACGAACAAACCAGTCTCGAGTTTGCGCACCATCGGTTGTCGTCGTCTTTGTTCCCGTCTTCGTCATTAAGCGCAGAGCGTAAGAAGAAACTGCGAACAGCCACCAACTAGCCCAATTCACTGCCATTTTGACGAACTTCATTGGATTGGAATGAAAGTCGCCGCTACATGTAGAAGCGAAATAGCGGTGTTACCTCAGGCTTAAGTAGCCCACACCATTCAAGAGTTCCATTTCGTGTTCCCTAACGATCTTGAACAGTTCAGCGGTGATAGCTTTCGACGCCCTTTATATTGCATGCGGGACACGTCTACAACTCCTGCACGATCAAATGTACGGCTTGCGAATCGTGCAATCTTCCTTGCGCCGATGCGGCATGTTAATCCAAATGGTTTTTCCTCCTTTTTGTGTGACCTAGAACACGTGGCGTAGTTGAAGGAGAAGGAATGCACCTCGCATAGAAGGGGAAAACTAGACGCAAGAGCAAGACTATTTTCGTTTTAGAGAGTGCTGATTCCAAAGTGAAGTGCGAAGCAAGAAAAAGAAGAGGTAACGAAAACGCGCCGTCGCATTCAATAAGTTCAATCTCGTTTCTTCAAGAAAAACGACGTGACGTCGTTTCTTTTTTTCTTTTCTTCTTATCCTCCCTCTTTTTTGGTTGTGGCTTCTTTAGTGTATACAGAAGGGATATTGAGGGAAAAAGTGTGAGCTACGGAGTCTGCCCGTCTTCATGATCTGCGATGGAATAGTACACTCTTAAACAAATGTACAGCCGTCAGCCCGCTTAACACGAACGCTCCGCAGGGTGGCCTGGACCAGGTTGGACTGACGCCAGCGCCACAAAGTGGCGTGCTCTGTTATCTCGTTATGTTTGCAGCGGCTCACGATAGCTGGAGCGCAGCTCGATTTGACTGCTCGTCTAGTTTTCTGCTTGTGCCTGACCAGCGGCGAGAGTGGCGAGAGTGCGCTCACTGAACATGTCCCTTCCGCCACGTTTCGCTCGTGGCTGCGGTCTCACACGCGTCCAGAAAACACGTGGCGGTTTGCTTATATCGGCAAAGCTAAATGTCGGGTCACAGCTCCCGCTCCTTTCGTGTTTGGCCTCAAAGCTGGCGCTTTAAGGAAATGGTAAATAAAAAAAGGAGAGCAATTGCAGGTTTGGGGCTCTTGTAAAGGTTGGACAATAAGTAAATCTGCAAATCCGGTGGCATAGTTGTTCATGTTCATTTGTTATATTCTCTGACAGCGCGCATCGGAGTGCTCTCGCAGGTTAGTGTCTGGCTTCCTGTTTAGTCCACGATGCACTGAAGATCCACGGTCGGGGCGCAAGAGCTGCGTGTGTCCTGAACAACACAGACGCGTGGATGCGATTCCGATGAAACTTTTAATGTCTAGCTATTGGCGAAAAGCGCTAGGTGCCATCTTGTCGGATAAGAAACTGGCTTTTTAGATAACTAGAAAGACTCTGGGGGGCCATAGATGCAATGTACCGAAAGGTAGCATCCTATAGCTTATAAGTGCAGATAAGGTAACTCGACGTTTCCGTCGCATCTTGGTGACTTACACAGCGGGTTCCCGATCTAATTCACAGTGTCATGCTTGACTCTTTGCAATGCGCGTTTCCTATATGGTTTTTTCGCTTGTTTTCAAAAAGGCACACTGCAGTTAGTGTATTAAATGACTGTATGTTCCTGTCGAAAAAGATTGCTAAAGACTGCTTACGTATGGGAATGCGAAAACATGTCATTTAGGGAAGACATACAGGTTTGGTTACGGTTTGCGAATTTAGTTTATTAAATGCGATGTATTTCTTGGCGAACACGTGCCACTTTGACAGTATCTATCTATGTATCTAGCCGCCTACGTCTTGGTGCTCACATGGTCGTTTCGTTAATTGGTAGGCTCCCCGCGCACTGTTTCGCATAAAATCGATTCCCACAGGGCATGGGATCTGCCTGCTTTTTGAGGCGGTCAGTCTTTATTTTTTCGAATTTTAAGCACTACCCACACACACAGACACGCGTGTATGACATCACCCGGAACGTTGTACGACGGATGGTTGCGTCACAATTTTGGTGTGAATGGCACCTGCGAGAGCACTCGAGCGAGAGCGCTCCGATGCGCACTGTCAGAGAATATAAGAAATCAAGAACATGAACAGCTATGCCACCGGATTGGCAGATTTATTTATTGTCCTAGCTTTACAAACGACAAATAACCTGCATTTGCTCTCCTTTTCCTTTGAGGCCAAACCCGAAAGGCGCGCGAGCTGTCGCCCGCCATTGCGCTTTGCCGATATCAGCAAACTGCAACGTGTTTTCTGGACGCGCGTGAGACCGCAGCCACGAGGAAAATGTAGCGGGACGGGCATGGACCCGCCGGTCAGGCACAAGCGAAAGACAAGACGAGCAGTCGATTCGAGCTGCGCTACAGCTATCGTAAGCCGCCGCAAACATGCCGAGATAACAGAGCACAACAGTTCGCGGCGCTGGTGTCAGTCCAAGCCGGTCTAGGCCACGCTGCGCAGCGTTCGTGTTAAGCGTTCTGACGGCTGTACACCCTTTGGAGTGTATATTTGCCGCACAACGATTATAGTAATCCGTCTTGCTTCCGTTTCCTTTCTTTAAAACACTGCGCTCCCTACTTTCCTGTCGAGAATGCTCTATCATGCTGATAACGCGCATGCCGTTCGTGACTTGGGAGTACAAGGCTCGCAGCGTGAAAGAAAGGCAATACGGACAATTCAGATGATGATTATTTTTGTTTGGAAAGATAGGACCCAAAGGGTGTAATTCTCCTTAAGAGTGTATTAGTGGTTGACAATGCTGTAAAGCTTTTCAACCAAGACAGGGACGTCTGTTGTGTTTAAGGGCAGAAAAAAAATCGGCCGAGTAATTTTGCGTTTTTTTTTCTTTTTACGGCTTGAATAAAATCGCAAATTTCCCCCGTTCTTCGCCTTAGGATGGCTGCTTAGTCTCGCTAAAGGTGTCTGGTTCCCAAGCGCCACAACGCGTGTCCCATATGAATCGCTTTTTCCCTGCACTTAGGGCAGACTCCCACTTGAGACAAAAACGTGTGCACAGCCCCTTGTGTGTTTCCATTGGCACACTTGAGGATCTGATATCAAAGTGCCCTGCCAACGGTGGTCCTCTTGAAGCCAACATGAAGCACCGCTAGATGGCGTTCACGTGCCGGGGCAGGGAAGAAAAAAAAAAGAACCAGACAGCTCGCCTCGGCGCAAGCGTTTCCCCGGTAAAGAAAACGGTTGCATAAGCTGCAGTCGGCGGAATGCGGCAACTGTGTCACCGGTATATATATACCGCCGCCCATCACCGCTCTGCCAATCCGTGCGGTGATCGGTGCGATTCCTGAATATATTGCGAAAGGAAAACACGTATAGAGCTGCGTTCAAATTTCGCATTAGGGAGTATCGTAATCATCAGCGAGTTTTTTTTTTCGTTTTTGCTGCAGCACACGCATGCCTGGTCTTGTTGCGAATATTTGTTGCCGTATGTTTCTGTCCTTAGGCAACCAGTTCGAGCCTCAAAGAGCGAGAGATTGCCCTTTGTGTCATCGTACGCATTTTCCCTTCAAAATTTTTTATTCACATTCTTGTAAATATCCGTGGTCTTTTGTCTCCATTCTTTGCTTCGAATTCACTGTCTCTATTTCTCTCACTTTCTTTTTGTTGACTCCTGGTTGTCTATTTACACTTTCAATTACCCTGTGCTTGGTTGCAAACTTTCTTGACCTTTTCCATTCTGTACATCCAGTGCACTGTCTTTGTTTCTCTCACTTCCGTTTTGATTAATCCTGGTTGTCTATTTGAACTTTCAGTTACCTTGGTTGCCTACTTGGATACCTTGGTTGCCTACTTGGTATTCTACTTGGTTGCCAACTATCTTAACCTTTTCCATACTGTATCCCCGCTTTCCGAATACAGATACTTCTGAACTTCATCCGCCCATTTATTTTCATCCTAGTCCTCGAGCCTTTCTTGATAAATGATTTTGCTCAGCGCTTCTAATAATAATGGGGTTTTACGTGCCAAAACCACTTTCTGATTATGAGGCACGCCATCTGCGCTTCTCTGATTTCAAAAGAGGCCCGGCCCATGTGATCCAGCACAGCTTCACTTGTGTATTTAACCAACCCGCCTGCCAATATTTAGTAAACTTCCAAATTTCGTCAACATGCTGCGTGAGTCGACCATTTACAGCATACGCACCATCACAGATTCGCGTTGAAACGCGGGCTCACCGAGCTACTGAAATCACTGGCTGTGACTGTATTGCTTTCTCCATAATGCGTTCGCTGTACGCATTTTGCGCTGGGAGAACTAGAAGGGAAACGATAATGCGTTCAGTACCGCTGTGTAGCACGTATGAGTTTGCGAACACCTTTTTGTGATGTACTTGCTTTTGGAACAGCGCTACAGATACTGTTAACGAAAGTTCAGTGGTACTGACCAGTGCTTGCTCCATGCTAGACTCGGTCAGTCACGAGAAAGAAAAAAAAATATACATCTCAGTGTCCCGGAGGTGTTACCTTATCCAACGGTTAGCAAAGGTATAATTTCAAAAAAAAAAGTATAGTGCCACTTCTCACGTCTTATGTGCACATGTAGCCCTCTGTTGCAGAGGAAAGGTGCATATGGCCGTTCCGGAAAAGAAAGCAGCGAGCGAGAATACGAGTGGCCTTCTGTAGCAGGCCGTGATTTAAAATCTTCTCTTTGCTCTTGTGACTTGTGAACGTGTTGCCGCATTTAATTGGGAAAAGTGATCTTTCCTGGAGGATTGCACCGCGTTGCTCCGCGCCTTAGGTAGATTTGCTTTTCGCATTACGTAAGCAGCTTTTGTTCGATATTTTCAAAAACCCCGTTGCGCTGTCCGTTCTGCTAAGTTATTAACTTCCTTTCTTGCTCAAGAGTTATGCGAAGTCGGCGGACCACGATATCAAGTTTTATTGTCGCCGTTGGCGCGAAACTATGACCGCTGCGTGTATTTACGAGTTATACCACGTGTGTCAAGGGCAAGCGCTTCGCTCAAGAGATAGAAATAAGATTAATCGAAGCTCCCCTTGATGGGACGCGCCTAGAAGTGCATAAGTATGTTAGAAACGCAAAGTCTACAATGTCACGCTCTCGCTAAGGATCGTGCCAGTGTCAGTAAAGTGTAAAATGGAAATAAGAGGCTGTCTGTTGTTGCGCTTATTCGTGTCAGGGACGCAAGTGCAATTTTTGCCATGTAAAACTAGCTTTCTGTTACGAGCTGAACAGCAAAACTTAATACTGCAGGGAGTCATCTCACTTTGCTGCGCGGTAGCGTTCTCGTTTGCGTCAGCAATGGGAAACCGGTGTTCCGGTTTCCCTTTTGTTGCGAGTGTCATAGGGCTGTATTGCTTCCGACCGCTTTACTCGTGAAAATAATCTTACTCGTGCAACACACATGTGCCACTTTTTTCCGACGTGTGCGCGTGTTACGAGACGGGGCTGAATGCCGCGCCAGACGGAAATTTCTCGCGTGCGGCCATTTAGTCTGTCGCCGGGAGATAGTGTGTGACTTTGGACAACATGTGCGGGAGGAAACAGTTCCTGACAGCATGCCTTGTTTCTTTTCTTGCGTGCGACCACCATGTGCGAGACGATTAAAATGTTTAAAAAAATAAAGACAAAAAAGTCAATATTTCGTAAAGTACTGATTGTATATTCATGTCATTCTTTTTCGGAAATGACGGAAAGGCCTGCATTTGTTTCTGATATACAAAACGGAATAAAAAAAGTTCTTGACAGAATAGTTATATTTGGCACGCACAGGCGGCACTTCAGCTGTGGCGGCAGGAATCACGAACGTAGATTTATTGGAGGTAGCGACACACGAGGAAGGAGCAGAATTCGACGAGTATGAGTTAAGACCGACAAAGTATAAAGACAGTAAAACTTGTTACATAAACATGCAGGGTGTTCGCAAGCAGGAAAAAAATGGCTCTAAATTTAAACGCAGCTGATTGACAAAGCTATTAGTGTGTACGTCTCGATCGCAAAGCATCTACGAGATTCTGGGCAGCCACCTCTTATTGGAAGTTTTGTATGGGAGAGGTATGAATTGGAACACGATTAAAGAGACATGTAAGGAGCATTTATGGATTAGCGACACTTAGCAAGGAACAAAAAAAGACGTGGCTTGGAGTAGCTTGCGTATTGACAAGTAGGGACAGCACAGATAGAAATAAAGATTTGATTGATTGCATTTGAAGCGATGTTATTTAGTTCGAGAAATCAGGCCAGGTGGTATTAGTACGAGATGAGAATGTGAACATTGAGGATGTAGACGGATATACTGATTACGACGTTTCTGTAGTGCAGGATCTGTGCGATCAACAGAGTAGCTAACAGAAAGAATAAGTGTCATGGACAGGTAATGTGGGAACGCGGAAACAGGTAGTCACGTATCGACTTCACCGTAGTTTCAGAAATGGTCTACGAACGAGTAGACCAAATGATGATACAGGAACATGGAATATATAGCCTGGGTAGCAATCATAAAAGTTTAACTTTAAAATTTGGGAAAATTTAATACAAAGCATGAAGCAATAGCATCAGAATTTCTGAAAACGAAAGAAAAGCAAATGACAGAGATGGCAAGAAACATGGAGACAAAATGGAAGCGTTTTCTACAAAAGCCTGGGTATATAGTGAACTGGTAGGCGTCACGCAGCAGGAAATAAGACACACTGCAAAAAGGTTGGGGGACTGGAAGTGGAAACTACCTCAGTGATAGAACAAGAAAATAAAGCAAGAATAACATAATCAGCCGTGAAGGGATTATCGAAAAGCCAAAAAGTTGGGATTACACGAGGAAGAGGTGCTCCTTAGACGGAACAAACATCGAGAAAAGAAAAGGATGGCGAATGAGTTAGTGTAAGAGAAAGGTAAATGTACAAGTGAATGATGTGTGCACAAAGTTCGCAAAACAGACAAACGCGCACCGCAAAAAAAGACTCTGGAACCATCTAAGAGCACTCCGATCGCCAAATAAAAATTCACAAACGGCTATGACGGATGGAGATGGTAACACATTGGAAGGAGACGAGGCCCAGACCTGGTCTCACTGGTGTGCGCTGAGCAGCAGGGCCTCCCACTGCTGCCGGTTTGCAATTTTGCGGCCCTCGAAAGGGGCCGCCTTAGAGCATGCCCTACCCTTGAGAGTTTTTATCTCTGGCATGTATTTGAGGAAAAAGCACACTTAAGCTGTGTGCTTAAGTTGTGTTGCGCACTAGCCTGAGAATGTTTCTTTAGACCAGTTAAGTTTTTTGTGGGATAGATGAGACGCTATGGACCAGTTACACTATGCGATAAATAGGCCATCATTACAGTGACAAAATAAGTGCGTCCAGTAGCAAACGTACTGAGCACAATACTTCCGGAAGCTGATATAGCATGCGTAATGTGGCGAAATGAATCACGAGCGCAGCGAAGCTATGTATAGGGGCATAAAAAGGCTACTATAGACATTTTTTTCTCGTTTTCAGCTCGTATGATGGGAACCGAGTCTTCACCAGACGGGTGTGCGAACGCTGGCAGACGACGCCTTGACGCTACACAAAAACCTCCATTGTGCGTTTCGGATTGTTCATTCACTTACACATTCCACGCACTGTGGGAGATGGGTTACGCCAAGCTTTCATTTTCATTTTTCTTTTCATAGTTCGCACTATGCCCGGTAGTGATCGTAGAAGAGCGCACCCTTTCCCTTCTTTCGTGACATTGCGAAGGTCTCAAATCCGGCAACATTCGTGCCTTCGGGTAGCATGTCTGGGTTTATTGACCAGTTGCCGTCACCCAAATAGACCGCCTACTCGTGGCGCCTGGGGCAGATAGGATGTTCCACGTCCGCCGCATAGGTTTTTGAGCAGTGGCGCTGGCTAACACTACCAGGGTTGGTTGTAGTAGTGAAACATATATACCCCAGAAAGTATACTGGAAAACGGTGCCGCGGTAGCTCAATTGGTAAGTGGATCGCACGCGTGATGCGAAGACGTGGGTTCGTATCCCACCTGCGGCCGGTTGTTTTTCATCCACTTTGATTTCCATTAATTTATCATCTCTTTAATTCAATTAGTATTTCAAAGTATTTTCCCTATGTTGTCCTTGGTGTCTGTGTTCGTTGGCTTCTTATGATATGTATGGCTTCACACTTTCCAAATGTTGGGCGTATATGTGTCTGTGGAAGCAGGTTTCATCAATGTATATAGAAACGACCGTATTATACTCCTGCCACACTAACAACGGACACAAACAATAGATTTTATCCCTGACGTCTGCAAATGCTCTTATATATCATAGAAGTAGGCAAATTAGGCTTCGCTTTAAAGCCAAAGCAAAACTTAGTAGCGCAATGTTACTCTAAGCATATGAAAACTGCTAGTACAAGAGAAGGCTGAGAAATACTTCAAAAAGCGGCCTATCATATGGCACCATAAGAGACATTTATGAATGGAAGTTACAAGAATATACAGCTTAAGATCGAGGCGAAAAAGTGAATAAAACACTACAGTTCTCAATCTGAGGCGAATTGCAATGGCTTATTCACTGAGAACCAAGAAACATGTAGAGCTGAAACTCTTGGAATATAAATTCCAGCCCAATAATAATGCTTCGTGTGGCCGGACCTTATTGCGAGACGGCACGTCATGTTCGCGATCAATTTAGGCCACTCAGTGGCGTTATTTCTTTTTTTTTTCATAGAAGCAGTAATAAACAACAACACCTGAAGAGATGAGTGCGCTCTGGACGTGCGTGAAGAAACTGACATTTGCTAATAATAATGATACACTTTATCATCATCTACAGCTAGTCCAGATAACACTGAAGCCATTTCATCACTAGTGTATGTTCTTTGAGCATCGGAAAGTTGATAACGGCCAACGCGAGGCTCTTGTATCGACAGAGACTGCCTTGTGGTTGGGTTCAGTATGGAAATTTATTCCAATTAGCTAGTGCTATCTCTGACGCTTCGTTGCCCACAGTTGGCTCCATTAGACGCCAGACTAGCGATAGGACGAAGTAAGGTGGCTTCCTTCGTGCAATATTACAAGAGCGATGGCTCGCGCAGAAATGCGCTTGCACCATCTCAAAGTGCGCCTTCGTTGCACTCGACAAGACGGCTCGCACTTGCGATGGTAGTTTCGCACTTTCACACATGTCTCCGCCGATTACTTCGTCACCGCCCGTAACGCAAGCAACATATACCAAGAAACATTCGCCGCTGTTCCGTCATTTCGGATACGATGAACTAAGCATCTAGGTGGGTCCTGCAGCTGTATCTTAGCGAGTAACACTTCTTGGTGGGATTGTCGGTGATCCCATTAAGGGGCCGAAAGGTTAAGAACGACGGAGAATAATAACTCTATTTCCGGAACACGCGAGTTATTGCGCCAGAACACGTCAAGGCGTCTTCAGTTTTTTGACATGAAATAAAACCTAGTTTTATGGTGTGAACCTGCAGCTATGCTAATTATTCATTTAGTGGTGTAATCGCGACCAACTCGTGATGTTTATGTAAGAGCAGAAAGGTTGGATTATTGTAAACAAAAAACGCAACAATATAGCGCAATTTAAAAGGTGAGCCGAAGTGTTTGCCTGAAGTATTACCAAGTGAATCACCATTTCCGAATTCTCAGTTAACTCATAGCTTTCCCTCTGTTCCCGTCATTCCTGCGTACGCCAGATTTTTTTGTCATTTGAATTGATGTTACTCGCATAAATTGTGACGACAAACTAGTGTTTTGATGCTTGGGACAGCCGGCGCTTCGCTGCCTGTTGTTCTCGTAACCAGGCTCTGACAATTTAATAACGAAACAAACGAAGATGCAACCACCCACGTCTAAGTCTGAATGCAAAAAAACCTGTCCAGTTCGCATTAACCCATACAGACAAATAGTTTACGTGTATTTTCTTCGAAATCACGTGCAGTAAGACAATTTCCACAAATCGAATGTCTTCTGGGAGCACGTTACTCGACAGTATGCGGCTTTCTTACCACGGGCGTTATTTGAGAGGAGTGGAGAGAACTGTCCGTCGTTTTGCAATGACATTTGGCAACGCTTCAAGCGGTAGCAACTATATTTAGTTCGCATGGAGTTTTTAGCTGCGCGCCCAAATAACTCTATACAAGCGATTTTTGCATTCCGCCGCCAAGGAAATGTGGCCATCGCGGCGGCAAGTCGAACACAAGCCACCATCATCAGCATCAACAGAACGTCATCGCCACGTAGCTTCAGCTGCGGGTGCAGTCAGCGTAGGGATAGAGTCGGCAAGCCATGTTGGGAACTGAGGAACGTGTGGACTTCGGCGACTTGGCGAATCACTCTTCCACTTGCAACAAAGAAAGCCCGCTTAAACGTAGTTAAGGGAGCACTGTGTGTAACGAAGCGCTTTGTGTCGAGAAGAAGCCTCACGACTACACGGGAGAATGACGGAACCCGTCTACACGCGGCATGGTTACGAACTATACGAGGACGACCAGGACTTGACGATCGACGATGACTCGCCTATCAGACGTTGAAGGAATAGACGCCACTATACACCAGGTGTTTGGCCGTATACTTGCACAGAACTAGCCAGAACTTGAATACTGTGGCTGCTAAATACGGCGTCCCTGTGGGTCTTCTCCTTTTTTAGCCACCAACAAAACAAAACAATTGCGTGCCCGTGCCACGAATACTGCGAGACAAGGGCGGATGAAAAAATAATAATAATAAACACGCCAAGCCTTTTGTACTCTGTACGGTGGGTGTTGCCTACGGGATAACGTATCGAACGCCCCGCCGTTAAAATGACCGCCTGAGAGAGCTCTTAAACAATTCAAATAAATTGAAAAATACACACCGACCATAGCGCGCATTGCAAGTATGTTCATATGAGCCGTGCATTTCGCGCGGTAATATTCCAGACAGGAATGTGGCAATAAAACATCACGTGAACGCATGGAAGCATCTTTTATGCAAAGAGACGTCCTTCGTGTGTCTGTGACAGATTACTTCATATTCCGCAGAGATGCACTTACTTGAAGCCAATCTGTCGCCATTATCGGTATAAAGATAAATTATCGCGTTCACGCAGCGAGCGTGCTGCGTTGCGTGGACACGAAAACTGCACCCATGTTCCGTCGTTTCCATGATTAAATCAGTCGGTAGTTGTCGCTTGACGTGTGTGTCTCGTTCCCTTCATATGTATTTTTTTTTTGCACCCAATAACATTGTTTAGCAAATCCTACCAGCATCCCCATGGAGAAGACCTTTTTATGTTTATGTAAGAGATGGTGTGCCCGTTCTTCGATCTTTTCATTATGTAACGAATCAGCAGAGGTTGAAGAATTTCAGTGGTCGGGGCGCCCGAACTAAGCCGAGCTGAAGGTGATGCTCTTTTGTGAGAACCTACAGAATAAAAGCCTTCCTCCAGAGTAATGAAAAACCGTTGTCTTTCCAGGAGGGTTCATCGCAGCATAAACAGAAGCTCCATGTCTTCTCTCATTTTTACAGGCACGTGTCTCCTGCACCTGTTGTATGGTGATACCAAGTGGTGGTAGTGCAAGAGACGGCCACGCTGAGAAATTGCCGGCCTCGATCGCCAGCACCCATATACTGAAGTGAAATTAAAATAATATTGCAACTTAGATTACATGATCTATGCATAATAAGACGCTTGCTGAAAGCAATTGGTTGGCAATCGATAAACCAATTTAACAGTAAACACAGATGTCTTGCATTATGGTACTCTTGTTGGCACTTTCCCCACAGAATTTGTGCATGATTCTTAGCTTGAGTTGAAAATTGATCTAAAAACGCCACACTAAGAAGTTTTGCATCAATTTTATTCCTTCATACAATATGCAACAGCGCATAAAATCTTTAAAACTGTTGATATTACAAAAATGCAGCAATATTTATACTAATCATTTTATAAATGTTAATAAACATATATTTCACGACTATGTACAATAGCTGACACTGACAACTTGACATATTGCAATAAGCACTAACATAAAGCTTGCCATAAAGGAAACGCGATGACAAAATATGCAGCATAGGTAGCTGTATTTTGTTACGGCAAAGAGATTGCATGAATGATGAGGACAAGGAAGGAAGCAGTACAGGTGATACCTACACCCAGCTACACACAGGCAGCTGTAACAATACACATGGTGCATAAAGAGCCAAAAGATGCGAAGTGAAAGACGTGAGGAAGGCTTCTTTTACTCAACACAAATCATCCTGTAAGAGTAGATTATGTACCAGCTGTAATCTAGCCTCTGTAAATACACAAGTAAGTTAAACTAGGTGCCACATTTACACATCACTCATATAAAGTTCTTGTGATTTTACTTGTGCTAATCTTTAACTTAGCGAGCATGACTGGCTTACGTAATGCTTTCCTATGGCTTGGCACTGAAACAAGTGTTTCTATAAACAATGGAGGTATGGAAGGTTGAGCGACACATAACTCCAGCTTAATTCTTTTGCCTTCGTTTTTATGGTTATTTACCACAGAAGTCTTGTACCGACAAACACAACCACACAATGCACTGAGGGTAACCAAATGTGAATACCTGTTCTTGATTTCTACGTTTCTCTGGTGTTCCCTTAAGGTAACATTGGCGCAAAGGCTTGACTTCCCATTGTATGCATTCCCACGCAACAGAAGCCGATGATAAGTCACATTAATGGTGTGTGAAATAAAACATCTTCTGTGCTTAACTTTCCACTGTCGCTCCAATCTAGAGTGACTTTTTGCTTTGTTGTGTACTGTAGCGTAAGTGCTACGCAGTTCACTTGGTGCCGAAAACAACTCTCATACCGTAGTGGGATGTCACTTTTTTTCCAAATTCTAAGCGAACCTTTGGTTATAAGGGGTATAAGGGTTATAAGGGTGTGCCTTTATGCTCTTGTTGAAATTTAACTTTAGCCACATTGCTACTTTCTTGCAGGTGCAGACAGGCTATTGCACCAATGCTAGGTGAAGAAAACACCAGAGCAGGGTAGAAAGCAAGAACAGATAGTCATAATTTGGGTGCCGACCGTGCATTGCGTGGATATGTTTCAATACACGGCAAAACCACGTGCTAGATAAGCATTATATCACACGAAAGAATTAAATTGGAAGCATACCAAATTAGTAACTGGGAAATTTAGGTGTAAATAAACTTTCGTTACAGTGATGAAACGGTTTTTAGAATACACGTCAAAAAAACTAAGTCACTCATGCTCACAAAGGAAACAAAACAAAAACAAGCATGATCCCAACAGCTTCGCACTTGCAACATAAAAATAAGGAACCTCCCATAACTGATTAATGCATTTAGTGAGGATAAATTACGTCTGGCATATAATCTGCTATAATATAATAATCGCATTTTCTTGAAACACGTATGTTCAATAATTAGAGGCAGTCACCGCTGAAACACCCAGTAGAAAACACAAAGCAAATATATGGAGTCAAAATATATATTTCCAACAAAGTGATAGTCAATCCTGAATTTAAGAGAGCTGCTTCTTTTCCCCCTGTTAGTGTGCCAATGGCAATGGCACAGAAACAAAAGCTTTAGTATTACACTTCTGGCGAGTGCAGAACACTTCACAGTGTTTAACAGCAGCCCAAGGGAAGACAGCACAGAGTCAGTATGACAAGAGGACTTCCCTTCAACTTTGTGTCGCTAGGTTGTAGGTCACTATAGCAAGGGACACGTTTTGCTTATTGAAACTTACTTGAATATTTTAACAATTATTTGTACTAGAGGTTTGAAAAGTGATCCAATTGGAGAGTTCCTCATTCAGATTTCATGTGTGTCAGTCGTTTTTGTTTAGCTGCTACATTTCTTTTGTTATGTCCTACAAAACTGCCAAATATATAGTGAACTTTGCGGACACTTTCTTTTCTATTAAATTTTCACAAAAAGTATTGTGCTGTAGCTAACTTAGGTTTTGTAGACTACAAAGCACTGATATCTATACAAACAGCAAGTAAAATGACTAGAAGTATGCAAGTAAGGATTAGTGCATTTCAATGTTTTTTTTTCGCAATCACATGAGAACAACCATATGCATTTATAATTGTGCTGTACTAACGAAATTCGGCATACATTCTCTTCAAGATATGTTGAATGTTGATATCTACATGAAATTGCAATAACTATAAAAATTATTTAAATTGTCTTTTTTTGCATAGTTCATGTTGTAGATGCTGTTTGGATAGATATGGCCACTTTGCGATCTACAACGAGTTGAAAAAGACACAACACGAATCTTTTTGGGAAAATTTATACACAAAAAAGTGCCCGAAAAAATATTTTGCCACTGTGTAGGACATAGCTAAAAAAATCTAGCAGCTACAGAAAAATCAATGACATATTTCAAATCTACATCGAACACTCTATGAATGGCAGTATTTTCGAATATATTGTACAAATTATAGAAAAAAGATGTTTCAAGAAGCCTTTCCCCTTAATGACTGCCTTAGTGGCTGCCAATGTATTCTACCAAATCTTTAGAAAATGCCTTCAAGCATACCATAGGGAGTTTCAGAAACAGCACACCCACGCATCTGCCTAAAAAGCCCCACGCCGGCTTGCAGTCATTTTTGCATTCTGATGTATGCCACCGTTTCCATCTCTTAACATTGGGTGCGCAAAAGCTAAAACATCCTATTAATGGTGAACTTTTAGCCACCAAAGAGGCTGCATGCAAGTGGGTGCTCTCAAATGT
Source organism: Dermacentor variabilis (assembly GCF_050947875.1). Lineage (NCBI taxonomy): Eukaryota > Metazoa > Arthropoda > Arachnida > Ixodida > Ixodidae > Dermacentor > Dermacentor variabilis. The sequence continues at coordinate 6,513,208 of NW_027460313.1, read as the reverse complement.
CGTGTGACAAACAAATATTTGTTCTCACATCAATGAAACCAGCCACAAAACATACCGCAAATTTGGAAATGAATGCACAAAGAACCTTGCCGATTGTCCCATTAGTGTCACGAACAAGATATTTTGGTCCTTATAATTCCTAGTTTAATCCACTTCCTTTTAGTAAATGGACTCTGACCTAGAATATTCAATGTAGGAGACTCACCCAGGCCTAAGAACCAATATTTACATCTGAAATAAAGACATTCATCCTACCTACCGCCTCATGTCGGTGCTACATCATCAGAAGAAGCTTGTGTCTATGGATAAATTGTCTGTAAAATTATTTTTGCATGACCTGTATTCTTACTCTAGTACTAATAAATCCTGAAAATTAGGAAGTAGATTTGCCACTCAAAGCACTGCTGTAAATCTTTGTGTTTGAGAAATGCAATACTAATAAGCTATAACACAAACAATGTGTGAATAATATCTACGATGCCTTTGACATTCGCCAGTGTGGCAAATCTATTTGCCACATTGACGAATACCAAGGGTATCACAGGTTTCATGTTTCAAACCTTGTGCGCCAGTGCCACTTAAAGGAAGTCAATTACCAGACTTACGATCGGCAGACAGGTTTCTCCAGTTTAATATTGTTTTCTTTTTTGTGCTCCTATATCTTTGCCTTTTTCAAAAATAACGGGTGCCTGAAAAAATACTCTATTTTGCTCTTAAATTTTTCCTGCACCAGAGCCCGTATTATGTTACATTTCTTGAACATATTGCAGTTCTGTAGATTTTTAAAGGAACAAAAAATGCTGTAAGTCTGCATTTTAGCCTTATGAATAATACGAATTAGGAACCTATCGACTACATACAACACTACAAAACGAGACATAAAGACGCATATACGCAATAATATCTTGACTCGATGCTGATAATTCTGAAGGATATGAACCATTAAAAACTAGGAACTAAAGACACATGATTTATAATAACAGGGGTATTTGCTAAGAATCCTAATAGATAAATAGACTGTCATGCCCAGCGAACACTCAACTCCTATATTCACTCATGCTTAGATAAGTGTTCACAGGTGGTGATGCTGCTGGGATAGGTGGAAGCTGAGATACAGCTGCGAAATAGGTGAAACATGTAGAGGGTCACCAAAGGTTGCTCAGCAGGTTGCCTTGACCTCTGGACACATTTGGCATTGATGCCTTGACCCTGGTTATGCGTCGTTCCCAAGAGACATGTACCGAGTGTGTGGTACGGCTTAGGTAAAATTTCGAGGCAACCTGAAAAACACAAGCCCATATTTATAAGCACCAAATCTTATACGCTATAGAAAAATCTGAAGCTTACAATCTACACATAGCAGATAACGAAAACAGACAAAAGTCACCAGACTTAAGGTAAATAAATAAGCAAAAGTGTAAATGAATGTGAAGAGCTGCTTATTGGATGGAATGCTTGTAATTTTGTTTTTTGTGGATAAATAATTGTATGTTAACATAATGTCAAGTGTACATTAATTGGCACTCCGTGTTCCGCATTCATATCAGAATCAGAATTGATTTTATTGTGATGATTAGAAAGATTACGAGATGTTAATATAAAGAAAGAGGTCCCGAAGTCAAAGACTGCAATGGGACCTCCTTTACAAAGTAAACGTAAGAGAACACAAATTAGAGCAGTTTCAACAAATCATTAACATGAAAGAACTACAGGTTTTAGTATGAATAGCATAACTGAGGTTTGCATGTGCATAAATGTCATATAAAAAGCACAACAACATAATCCCATTGACGACTATTAAAGTAACAGCGTAAGTGACGTGACATACACAACACATATATGTATGGCAAGGACATCAAAAAGAAAGCTCAAGGTATGACAATGAAAATGAAATGAAGGCACCTTGAAAGAATGGTTGCGATACGAACTAGGCATCAAAATTCGAGAGAATGTATTCTTTAAGTTGTTTCTTGAATTCGTGAATTTTAAGTGTTTTTATATCTAATAGTAGTGTTTTCCCGAATGCGATAGATGAAAAATGGACGCTCTGCTTGCCATAATTAGTATGTATTTCGGGTACAATGAAGTTCCTGTTTATTGCAAACCTGGTAATATTAGTATTTATTGGAGAAAATTGCGGTATCAACATATCGCATCATGTGCAACTAATTTGACGGAACAGAAAGGTACCTAGGTTAAATTTACGGAGTTGTGTGACTGAAAGAATGTAATCAGTTTGTTAAAGATATGGGGCATTGTGGTTATATGGGCTAAATGTAATTATCCTAATCGCCGGATTCTGAAGGATTTGCAGTGAGTTTAAATGGGTTACATGTTTCCCCAGAAAGTAACGCGGTAGTTAATGTGCAAATGAATAAATGAAAAGTATAATGATAGTAATATTTGATGGTTAAATATGTTTCGTGCCTTTAGAAGTACCCTGATCCCGTAGATAATCTTCTGTGTTACTTTGGTTATTTGTTCAATAAATTTAAGATTTCTGTCTACTTCTGTCATAAGATGATTACAGGAAAAACTTGCAGGGATAGGAGTGGTGTCAAGAAAGATAGGGGGAATGGAGTGAAGCATTCGTTGGTGGGAATGAATACAAAAAATTTTGTAAGCTATTCCATGCCATCTGTCCAAATCTGGCACACGACCACTTCGGATTGCTTTTTTGAAAAACTACAGGCCCTTCAATATAGGACAAATGTTAATTTCATGAAATACTTCCATGAAAAAATTTTTTACTGACATAAAGCACTATGTGAATTTTCTGAACTATGCGTCATAAAAGGAATAGCCAAAAAATAGGTTTCTTCATTATGAGAGCAGAACAAGTTTTTCAGGGGAATAAAGAAAGCCCTTACACTAAAAATTGGACTGCTCATTAGCCATTGTGAAGTTTATTATTGGCCGTGAAAGATGGATAAAATGGCCTATTTTATTTTGAGAGAACTGGCTTTCAGCAAAAGCTGTAAATTTATGTAATCGAAGGGCTCAGTACTTGTACTGTGGGGAAAAAATGGTCTCAGAAAGATATATTATGCAGCAGTGCAAAGAGATGAGGATGAACTTTCAAAAAAGTCAGGTTTGGCATATGTTTATCCGCATATTTACCATTGAAGCAGTTCTCTCAAAAATATGCCAAATACCACTTCTGAGGGCATATTGTATTGTTTTTAAATTGGCAGAGCTTTATCAACGTAGTTTTTGTCTTAAGCAAGAAAATAATTGTACACGTGGTCTCCCACTGGTCTCAAAGTATGCATCGTGGTTCATCTAATTCACATAGCCTCTTGGTGGCTGACAAAATGCATGGACTTGAGCATTCCTGCACTGAAGCAGGGAGTCTAAACTGCTTACAAGTTAATTCTTTCATTGCTTAGTGGCTTAAGCCACTTCAGTCGAGAAGATGTTGCTGAATTACGTGTATTTACCTGCATCTTGCTGTCTGCTATCGGCCTGGTTGGCACTGTCACCAAGGCTGCCAACTCTCTAGTGGACGTAGTCGGGACAAGGTAGTGGTGGGAAGCAGGGGCAGGAGTCGCCAGGTTGTACCTGCTACAAATTTGCAGAAATGTTCATATTCCTACCATGTCGAAATTTACAACTGCAGCAGTTTTCTGCGCAAAATGGCTACCAATACAAATAAAGGTAAACAGTTAGGTCCTACAACAGAAATAGAATCCCAACAAAAACAAAAGGGCACTTATGGTTATGAAAATGCAAGCAATGGCAAAAAAGAATGCGCAAGCGATCTGTGCATGGAAGCTCGGCTGAAACCTGAGATCATACCATCAAGTAATCTCCCAGTCAACTGCAAGCCTGCCATCATAAAATGTCATTGTATATTTTTTACATGTGTTACTTTAAGCTGCATTGATACAAGGTCAACATCTCTTGATACACGTAAATCCCCAAGCTAACTCATTTACGAATTCCTATCGTCGTTAATGCAACAAAGTGCAATCTGAGAATGAAGCTGGCCAACTGGGTAGTGAAAAATAACCATGTGGTTCTCTACATCTTATTCTTGTTTTTCTGTCTTTTTCTTTCTTTAGCAGTAGAATACATAACTACTTTCACATTCTTGACACTTCACCCTGCTAATTTTTATTACATAATGCATAACCCTTCAGCAAGAGCAATAATGCTTCCTTTTAACAGTAAATAGTGATAGAGCAAGGAATTTCGCTGGAGCCAACAGTTTGACAAGAGGACTTGTCTCCTCCTCCTTGTTGAAACATTGCCTCCAGAGATGATCCTTGTTATACGGCTCTTCATCATTTCAAGCCTCTGTCTCCCTGCGCACACCTGTCCTTTCAATATTTTGTGAATAAAATTATAGTAGCAGAGCATTATTAAATATAGCTGACGAGAAATTTGGGCTTGGCGGTAGATGACGACAGAGTAAATGCGCAAACTGAGACAGGGACAAAGAGGGTTGTGTGTGTTTTCTCCTCCAGCCACACCTCGTCTTCGCACGATTAATCTGTCTCTATGTAAACGTATTACCCTTTGCACGATAATACTAGAATGAATAAAGGCAGGAATCAGGGCACAAAAATTACAACAAATACAAAAAATTACAACAAATACCATATATGCTAATGAAATATGCGGAAGACCCTGCTACGATTTGTCTCCCCCATACCATGCTGGATAAGATGGCTACTTCCTGGGGATGTTTCCACTTCTTGAATACCTAAAAGAAAATACATTTCAAAATTACAAAAATATACAGGACAACAGCAGTAGAGGAGGTGATGACACAACATTGTTTCATACAAGGAGGAAAACTGATCTCTAATACATGGAAGACAAAATTTCTTTGATTAAATTGATCGAAGAATACGCCACACTTAATTTCATTCAACACTGTCAGAGTTTCTTGGTATAAAAAACTGGTATTTCTGCATGGAGACAGTAAAATAATAAATAGCCTTCTACTTTTACAACAACATATCTTACAGCGATGAAGCCAACCACAGCTGTATATACATGTATTGTTATATGCACAGTATAACAACCAAGGCAGGATTAACTTGGGTTCATATGCAGCCTACTGGGAGGAACAACTCTGCAACAAACTCACTTCTGCTAGCCAAATATAAACACTAACTTAAAAATGCAATTATAAGGACTCCTCTTTCCATAGAACACAGGACAAAAAATGGAAAATCCAGTAGTATTAGAAATTCAGAATGAACGAAAGAAATTCAGAATTTAGTTTTTTTAAATAGTGAGAACAGTGAAAATAAAGATTACGTTAAACATAATGTAATAACTATCGGCTTAGATTCTTAGTTAATGTGTTTCTGACTTGCAGCCAACTACGCATTAAACTTTTGTTTCAACACCGTGCCAGTGCGTTGTGCCTGTTACGTTTGTGCATACAGCCGCTTTACCGCTGCGAAAATATCTGTGGTGCCACATCGCCCGACACTCCATACACCATTGTAGTGCTTTTATTATTCCTGGTAATATACTTGAAGAGCTAGTGAATCTTCAAGATACACAAGCTGTCTTCAACGTTCTCGACGCCCTGTCTTCGCCAGCGAAAGTCACACTGGTGCTACTCTTGTGTCTACACTTGAAGTTACGCAGTACTTAATACTCTGCGGGTTTTTCAAACCGACAGGCCGGTTGCCACTGGGATCGTTAAGAACGGTGTTTCTCATGGCAGTACAGCGTTCTTATAACTTCAGATGCTCTCCTGAGGCTTCGATCTGCCAGTAGTTTTCGCGCACACATACGCGTGCACATGCCCAAGAAACGTCCGTGAACTGCCAATAGAAGCGTCGCGCAAAATGCATCCAAACCGGAAGGGCCAAGTACGCGCGTCTTGGAAACTCGAGCAAAAGCTGAAATGCTCACCTGAGATATTAAGCGAAATATGGCACAGGTCACTCCCCGCTGGTAGGCTTTCGTATGCATCTCGCCGTCTTTGTGCGTTGCGTTCTCTCATATCACAATGATAGGCGCAGTACAAACAGCAACACTCCGAGTGCTCGTTACGATCCGGCGAGCTGCACTTGCTCGATGTCGGCAAAGGCGAAATCGGTACCACACTGCTACTGGTTGTCCTCCTCGTCGCAATCACATAGCAGGGAAAGAAGTTGCCCCCGTAACTCGCCGTAACATCCGGTTGCAGTAGCCCAAAAAGGTGCTATCAGATCCATTCGACAACGTACTTGCGCATGATACAACCACAGATACAACGCACAAGGTAAATGTGCCTGGTAACGAAGCTTCCACAGGAGCCCATACGTTCAAAACATGGCGGTTCATCGCCGGTTCATGGGGCTTAGCGCCATCTGTATGTGGAGGGAACACTTCCGGCGGAAGAAAAAATAATGTGACGCCATATCCGTTTAAAATAAAAGTGACGTCGTTTTGTTTCCAAAGGCGCGAAATTTATTTTGTTGGCCTGCCTTTCAAGCTATATATTCAAATGCCCCGCCATTCTATCGAGCTTTCAGCGCGGAAAGCGATGCAGGAAAAGGCCAGCCGTACGGGTGTCGAAATTGCATCCCTGAATAAAACATACTTTCTTTGGAGGCCGACGAAAGCTTTAGGTGTAGAGTGCTGGTCCTATTGCCGGACGCCAAGCCCGTCTGCCAGCGCAGTCGCACGAAAACAACTACACAATTATCCGGTGGTCGTAACTCACTAATTTTCACTGAACAGGTTAAGAAGCGATGAAGCTACCCGCGTCACCAAATTCAGACCAACTTCGACAAGCAAAAAAGCACAACGTGTGAGAGGGCTTGGTGGCTGCTTAGTGTCGTCACCTACAAACCCGCTACTTCTTGCTATGCAGATGTTACCCGCCGTCCTTGTCCATCTGCTCCTTGCTGCCGGTGTGACTACTTCTGCTGACACATCGCCGGCCTGTGGATTGCTGTGCTACGACTCCGCTCCGCCCACTATCCAGCTGACAACCGTCAACGTATCAAGCTTGAACCCGCCGCTATCTGCTTTCCTGTCGCCACTGCCACTGTGCCTGGCCCTGGATGGTGGATCGTCAGCGCCGTCGTCACCAACATCAGCTGCGTTGCCAACTATAAATAAGCTGCAACTGTCAGCCGCGCTTCGTGGGCTTGGTGGCTGCTTAGTGTCGTCACCTACAAACCCGCTACTTCTTTCTATGCAGGTTGGTGTATCAGAATCACTTTTTTCTAAGAAGACAAGTAATTACTTCTTGCTGCAGCTACCGAGCCCACGTTGCTGCTGTGCGACCGTTATTGAGTGTGCTGGTGTTGTTCAGTTGTTGTTGCTTTTGTTATCGGGTGACGTAGAGTCAAACCCCGGCCCTGATCCTATTCTCGTGGAACTACAAAAACTTTCCGCGGGCCAGTCAACGCTAATAAGCGAAGTGCAGGGTCTAAAGAACCAGCTATTCACAACAGAGCAAGCCCTATCTGACTAAACTAAGAGAATGGCCGACATTGAAAAACATTACCATTCTCTGCCATCCCTCCAAGCCGAATTAGAACTTATCAAAGATAACACCGTTCATACTGCACGCCTAACCGACGATATTGAAGCACGTTTGGATGACGCCGAAAATAGGTCACGACGTAACAATCTAATTTTCTACGGCCTTCCAGACGCCAAGCCATCTGAATCGTATGCCGAATCTGAGAAAATAATCATTCAACATTGCAGGGACCATTTAGGTATAGATATTCACCCTAAAGAAATCGACCGTGCGCATCGCTTAGGCCGCCACACAGACGGGAGATGTAGGCCGATAATAGCGAAATTCGCGTTCCACAAAATAAAAGACTCTATCCTTTCAAGTGGACGTAAATTGAAGGGAACACCCTATAGTATAGGTGAGGATTTCTCACGCAAGGTTCAGAACGCCAGAAGTCATTTGGTCAAATTTGCAAGACAGAAATCTGTTCCATTTTCTCTGCGCTACAAAACGCTTCACATCGGGTCGAAACGGTATCTTTTCAATGAAACCTCAAGAACAGTACAAGAAATCCAGTAGCAATCACATCAGCGTCAAGCAGTTATCACCAGTTTTCACCCTAGATCAAAAGCTAACCTTTCTTTTTCCGTAATCTTCACTAACATTCGAAGTTTCATACCCAAACGTGAGCACCTGTCCTATCTTGCCAAGTCTTCTGATAGCAATATTCTGATACTAACCGAAACGTGGCTATCAAGTGATGTTGCCGACGCAGAAGTACTAGCCGATCTACCGAATTTCAATGTGTATCGGAATGACCGCAAAGGCACTCGCGGGGGCGGTGTTCTCATTGCAGCCAGTAAACAATTACCGTGTTCTGAAGTTAACATTGACTCCGACTTGGAAATATTATGGCTACTAATCCAAGCTTCACCACAATCTGTATTATTGGGTGTTTGCTATAGGCCCCCATATAACAATCCTAACTTTTCCCGCGCACTTAATAATAATCTAAACCAACTCACCTTGACCTATCCTAAAGCCGATCTCGTTCTTTTTGGTGATTTTAATTTTCCTGGTATTAATTGGAGCGAAGAAACTGCAACGGCTAACACAGCTGAAGCCAGAGACTTTCTTAATGTTTGCCTTGATTATAACCTAACGCAATTAATAACTCAGCCAACGCGTGTAACTTGCGATTCCGCTAACATTTTGGATTTAATACTGACGACCCATCCCAATAGCATGTCTTCGATTAACTATCTGCATGAAATTAGTGACCATAAAGTTATTCACGTAGATTTCAGTTTTTGCCCTACTACCAATCCCTCGCACAAGAAAACTATAACATTATACAATAGGGGAAATTATGAGGCCATAAACAACGAACTTTGCACATTTTTTCCCACATATGAGGCCAATTTTTATCACTGTTCCGTTCAGGAAAACTGGCTTACTTTTAAGCAGAAACTAACCGAGCTAATACGCCTGTTCATCCCTAAAACTACCATCCGTGTAAACAGCCAAAAGCCATGGTTTAACAAAATTTTGCACCGCCTAGACAACAAGAAAAAACGTTTATTCCGGAATGCCAAACTAAAAGGTGGCGCCCAAAACTGGGAGAAGTATTACGTAGCAGAAAAAGCTTATCTCACGGGAATCCGTAACGCCAAATTCACTTTCTTTAACAACGATTTGCCTAATATGTTAACTAATAACCCACGCAAGTTTTGGCAGATTATTAACCCCCAAGCAGCAGCTTCTACCACTCTTACTAACGACTCTGGAGAGGTTATTTCAGCAGCTGAATGTGCCGATGCTTTTAACAAGGCCTTTTCAACTGTCTTTACTAAAGAGGTTGACACTTGCTTACCCATGTTTTCATGTCTTATCACGTCTTCGATGCCTGAAATTAGCTTTTCTGTTCATGGTATATCATCCCTCATCGAAAAGACCAAGTTATCATTGGCATCTGGACTGGACGAAATTAACGCTAAAGTGTTAAAAAATATAGGTCACATTGCTTCCGCTTATCTTGTCTTATTATTTTCGCAATCCATTTCTACAGGTATCATCCCAGATGACTGGAAAGTGGGAAAGGTCGTTGCCATCTTCAAATCCGGTAACAAAAACTCACCTCTGAACTACCGACCAATTTCCTTGACTAGCGTACCTTGCAAACTCATGGAACACGTCATTTACTCTTACATCATGAATTTCCTCGACTCTCATAACTTCTTTCACCATTCTCAACATGGGTTTCGTAAGGGTTTCTCTTGCGAAACCCAGCTTGCCATCTTTGTTCATGACCTTCATGCTAACCTTGATGTTAACGTACAAACTGACTCCTTATTTCTTGACTTCGCGAAAGCTTTTGATAAAGTACCCCATAAACGCCTAATTTTAAAATTGTCCTTCTTAAACTTGCACCCGAATGTACTAAATTGGATAAAAGAATTCTTGACTAACCGTTCACAAGTAGTGTTTACAAACAACAAATTATCCAGCCCACTTCCAGTCTCATCGGGGGTGCCTCAAGGCTCTGTCCTCGGCCCTCTTCTGTTCCTAATATACATTAACGACCTTCATTTGCATGTATCTTCTAATATCCGCATGTTTGCTGACGACTGCGTTATCTACCGAACCATTACTAGTCCATCTGACCATATCATCCTACAACAAGATCTCGACCACATACTACAATGGTGTGATGACTGGCTAATGTCCCTAAACCCTACTAAATGCAAGCTCATTCCCTTCACTCGTCGTAAAATTCCTCTTCACTTCACTTATAACATAGCTAACATCCCTGTTGAATCAGTAACCACTTATAAATACCTTGGAGTTACCTTATCTAACAATATGTCTTGGAACACGCACATTGCTAAAGTCACGTCATCAGCTAACAGAACTTTGGGTTTTTTAAAACGGCATTTACGTAACGCTCCGAGACACGTAAAACTACTTGCTTATAAATCATTAGTGAGGGCTAAGTTGGAGTACGCATCTCCCATCTGGAACCCACCCGAAGTAGGTCTCACTAATACCCTAGAATCCGTTCAAAATCGTGCTGCTAGATTCATTCATGCTTCGTATTCATATGAGATCAGTGCTTCATCCCTCAAAGCCGAGTGTAATTTATCACCTTTATCCTGTCGCCGACGCATTGCAACCCTCTCTCTATTTCACAAGTTCTTTCACTCGCCGCTTAATTGCGCTCCTCACATTATCCCTGCAGCTCACATATCTCACCGCACTGGTCATTCCTTGCAAGTTTCTCGCCCACGTGCCCGCACTAAAACATTTTCTGCTTCATTTTTTCCCAGAGCAGCAAAAGACTGGAACGGCCTTTCTCGAAACATCGCCATTATCACCTGCCCATCAAGCTTCATGCATAGCATATCAAATATAACATCGCACTGATCGGTATCAACAATATTCTGTCTAACAAAAAAAAAAAAAAAACCCACCCCTTATGTAATACCCCCTCGGGGGTCTTTAAGGAAATAAAAATGAAATGAAATGAAATGAAACTTTACGAGCGCGGCTTTCTGCACATTCCAAGAGTTGCATTGCATTGCGGGGGATAGCGGCGTCAACAGCACCTGTAACGATGGGCGCTGAAAAGAAATGTATTTATAAATAATAATAAAAGTAAATAAACTTGTATTTTCTTAACTCGTCACGAATATATAAAGTTGACCAGTAATAAATATTGTTTTCATTGAATGAATCTAACTGTGTCTCGCTTTTTTGTTTCCCAATGTTTGTTCCCTCCAAACATAGTCGCGCTTCAATCGCTGCTCCTATTATCACCCTTGCTGATGTCGGTGACAATTTGTAATGAACCGCTTTTCGCCCGAAGCTTCGTGACCTATTTGGATCGACCTTGCAACGCAGCTGCAAAATGCCGTGATGGTTTAGATGGCTTCGGCTTTGGATCATTTTGGAAGCGCATAACACTGTCCCTAGTTTCGGTTTGCTTTCCTCGCGTTGTAAAAAAGTGTTTTGCTCACTGATAATATTGTGTCGCGCAAATAATGTTCACAAATGAGGCAACCATAAATTTAAACTTGTGCCTTGCATTAACAGCTACGTTCACTTCGCAGAAACAAAATTTACTCGTCCGAGTGGGGTTACATTTGAAATGTCTATCGATGGGCTTTTGGAACGCGCTCGAAGTATGAAGACGCGGCGTAATTGTGCTTAATTTGCTTAACTATAAGGGTCCGGCTGCTCTCGATCTCTGTCAAATGCAGTTTTGTCTGATTTAAGGTAGAACTATAATGACGCCCATGTTACAGAATAATCTAATGCACCTCAAAATGCCAGAAGTCCTGCATTTCCTGCACAAGTTCTTGCGTCTGTGTGCCGCTGTCACCAACTGCTACCGCAGTCATTTGGCGGAGATTTAGCTACACATTTTTTAGGAATATCATTCACTGCTCTAACACAGCGTAGACAAGCAACGTCGTTTGTTCCTCATCAAATTATCACGTTTATTACTACAGCAATTGTATGAGCGGCGCAATATATCTGTCGGCGTAGCCGTGAGCTTACGTATAAAGTCCAAGTGCGATAAGATCTGATCCCGCGCCGTTGGCTCTGCGCGTGAAAGGAAATGTTCGAGGGTAAGTCGAGATGCATAGTAGCTGGGTGGGCGCCCCATGCAACGTGATAGGAGGTAACGTGATAAAACGTGCTCAAGCCGGGAAGCCGGGGAAAGGGAGACGCTGGTTTAGCCCGCTTCTCCTCCTTTAGCCGTTGCTCTAGCCCGGTCTTGCGCCGCCCTCGCCCTGTCTTGGAGCTAATCTCCGATGGGTGCAAAAGTGGGGGGGGGGGGGCGCCTAGACAGCGCAATTTCAAGTTTAGGAAAAGCGCTGAAGAAAGAGGCAGCAGAAGCGTGCGGTCCCCTATGTTTGCGCCCTTCCCGCCAACGCAGTGACTGCGAGTGTTCGCTGTGTTTGAGCGAGATCTGTCCACGTGTACAAGTGTGCGCGTGATCCCGAGCTTGCTAAATTAATTAGCAAGCGAATGTTTCGTGCAATTTATGCATCCGATGAAATTACAAACCTTGCTTGGTGTAGTTGTCCAATACATTGCTATGGCTATCAAAGCTTTGCCTTTCGGGCGAAGCTGCTACATTTTTGTTTTTATATTTCTAAAGCGGTTGAAAAGTAGTGTTGCGCGCGCTAATGTTCCTCTCTGGTCGCGGAACGCAAGGCACCGCGGTAGCCCAGTGGCTTTGGTGTTGCGCTGCTGAGCTTGAGGTCACGGGTTCAAGCGCGGCGGCCGCATTCCAATGGGGGTAGAATGCAAAAACGCTCGTATACTGTGCATTCCGTGCACGTTAAATAATCTGAGCTGCTGAAAATGAATATTCATTTCCCCATTACCGTGTGCTTCATAATAATATTTTGGTTTTGGAATTTAAATCTTCAAAATCTAATTTTACGCCGCGGAATTACATTTACGGGCGACACTGTTGAGTGCGTCTACTGAACTTATCTCGTTGCTGTGCTCGGTTTAGTAGCCAATACTTCTTTCAGATTTAATTATGATCAGAATCCAGCGTGACAACTCCAGGTCTTCCTTACCACAAAAAACCAGTTATGCGATATCAACAGACATGGTCAAGGAAAATCAACATTTAGACTTAGAAGTCATTGCAGAAGATGACAAGAACGAGAGAGTGAGAAACTGTATTGAAACCAGGACAAAAACCCTAAGAGTCGGCCTAAACCAGAAGCAAGCATAAAACCAAAAGATGTTATCTGGTAATTGTCCTGTGAAAAAATGTTCCAAAAGTCAGGGGCACTCATACTTCAACGCGTTGTTATCACTGGCTTTACTCAACAAGAAAATATAATAAAAAACATAGACGTTTCGCCACCTATGCGGGTGACATCGTCACTACGCTAATGGCAACAAATGAGAAAATACATCCTATTTATGTATGATACCGCCATTAAGACCCGGCAGGGGGCCACGGTTAGAATTGCATGCGGACTGATTGCGGCGCATAAACCATGATTCCACAAATTTTCTTGGGCCCCATCGGTGTTCCCGTGCCAACGTGGTTACATTATCAAAATCGAACATGCGTCCTTTAGTTAAACAATGATCCACCAGTTCCATCTTTGCACGTGTGGCATGGGTGGCTTTCGTAGGTTCCCTTAAGTGTTCCTTGAGTCGAGTGCGACGTCGCCACCCCGTCTCGCCAATGTAGCTGGCACCACAGTCCGAGCAGTCAACCTTGTAGACAACACCAATTTGTTCGTCCGGTGTTGTGCGGTCCTTTGGCTTCGGGAACACGTCTGACTATGTGTGCGAGGGTTTGAACACAGTTCGAACACCCAGAGGCCGTAAAGCGCTGCGCACTGCGTCTGATACACCGCGGACATACGTAATGCACGCAAAAGAAGCCGGCCTTTCGGCCTTGCTCTCGCGGGGTCTCTGCACGCGGCGTGCCGTATCATTGATAAAGCGCTGGAGGTAACTCCGTTTATGCAAAAGAGCGGTAACAATAGGTAATTCTTGCTCCCTCAAAGTTTGCGTTCACGACAGTGCATCGCAACGAGGCAGGAGAGTACGTACCACGGTATGTTTGTGTTCTGTAGGGTGGTGAGAGTCAAAACTCAGCACACTCCCGCTATCGCAAGATAGCGGGACTGTGCTCGGCTACATTGGCGAGGCGGGGCGGCGACGTCGCACTCGACTCAAGGAACACTTAAGGGAAGCTACAAAAACCACCCATGCCACACGTGCAAAGATGGAACTGGTGGATCATTGTTCGACAAATGGACACATGTTCGATTTTGATAATGTAACCACGTTAGCAGGGGAACACCGATGGAGCCCAAGAAAATTTGTGGAATCATGGTTTATCCGCCGCAATCAATCCGCATGCAATTCTAACCCTGGTCCCCTGCCGGATGTTAACGGCAGTATCATACATAAATAGGGTGAATTTTCTCATTTGTTGCAATTAGCGTAGTGACGATGTCACCCGCATAGGTGGCGAAACGTCTATGTTTTTTATTATATTTTCTTGTTGAGTAAAGCCAGTGACAACAACACGTTGCAGTAATTCTCCTGTATTATAATCTTTCTCTCGCCAAGACTATCTCGAGTTACTAAGACGCGATCTTTCATGACGACAATTCACAAGCCATTGTAGTCAACTGACTCATTCAGGAGGGTTGGGCATTATTTTGTGAGTCTATTCACGCAAAAAGGAGTCTTTTTGCGTGAGTCTTTTTTCCGTGTTTTTTTTCTTAGAGTGTAGAAGAAATTCGCCCTATGCTGTTCACGGTTTCATTGTATCTTGGCTTCATATGATTGTGACTAACAAAAATCGGACACCTTGGTTGCACTTCTCCCTTATTACATACCGTGAGTCTCGACTCAGGCAGCTTTGATGCCACTACGTAAAACACTAGGGTTTATTACGTACGCCTGCGGTAGAAATGATGTTCCGACGCCTACCACCATCACTGTGAGTGGTGGCGCTAACCGATTCTGTGCCTTACATTTAGTGCACGTATAATAACGAAGTGGACGCGAAAAAGCGCCGCGGTAGGTATATTGGTAAGAGCATCGCGCGCGTATTGTGAACACGCCGGGTTTTGATACGAGCTCGGGTAAGTTGCTTTTTCGTCCACTTTCCCGTCCCCTTACTTTAGCATTTCTAGATTTCAATTAAAAGTAAGTCATCACGTGCTTTTTCGGTGTCATTGGCTGCTGGCGTCATATGAATGTGACAAGCTAGTAAGACAGTGTTTCAAACTACACTGAGAAAAACGCCTGCAGGCGGCTGACATCATGGCAAGTCGTCGCAATTTGTTCTGCGACAGCTCATCCACCGTAATACTGGATGTTTCAGGCTGTATTTCATCGCGTGTATGACATTATCCTACTACGTCTCCAAATTCTTGGCTACAAAGCAAAAACAAGGAATTTTGAACCTCACCCCACTCCTTCAATTCAAGAACGTTTTCTATTAAACTCTTGCCCAACAGCGAGAAGATGTCGTTGCCTTTTCCAGTCGAATCCTTCAATATCTAAAACTGCTCTTGTGAAACCCGTACCTTATCTTTTTTTGTACTGACATGCTGTGCATGTCGTTCTAAGATAGCGGTACTTTCATTAAAGTAGGACGGGCTTATACATTTCTAGGGAAGAAAATGTTACTAAAAGCTGAATGGGAGTGTTATTTGAAGCTTGGAAGTTTCAACGCGAAGTTGTTGTGCGGATGTTCTTCTCGCGGTGCGTGACATGTACGTGAGAAGCGTACAAGGAGGCGGTATTCCTGATCGATCACTCTCGCGTCGCGGAGATTGTTTTCAGAGTGCGTCTATTGTTTGAGTCGGTGGACGCGGATTCGAAGTAAGGCATGACGCATCTCCTCGTTGGTGTTACTTTCAGGTTGGATACCAATTAAGTGCATCGGCAGCTTGCTCGTCGCACAAGCCAGATATCACGTCACGCATTACGTCACCCGTAAGTGGAGGAATCCCCAAGATTCATCGAACACGAATGCCGTGCGTCAACTCGAGCGCAGTTGCTTCTCTAACGCGACAACTACTGATGAACCTTGACGTAACAATATACAGTGTGTCCGAGCTAACGTTAGCCAGAGTTTAAAGATATGCGAATGCCACGTAGCTGGACAGAAGAAAGGTGATGTTGTTTGCCGTCTCTTGGAGATAATCAATTTTGTTGCATTCCGCGTAATTGTATAATTAGCCTTAAATAATAATCAACTTCTCAAATATTAGAATAAATGAAAAGTGTCCATGAGAAAATTGTAGAGCAACATGAAAACTCCCGATAGAGCTATTTTTTGCTCAATGTGTCCTACATGAAAGTGTTTTTTTTTTTCGAGCGCGGAAGAAGCCCGAAAATGCACGCAAAATTGACGCGCGACTGGCCGCTCGAGGCACTTTGCGTGTATTCGCTGTCTCCTTTCACACTATTAAAAACACTTTCATGTAGCACGTATTGAGCAACGAAAAGCTCTATCGGCAGTTTTTCATGTTGCTCTGCAATTTTCTAACTGACTCTTTTCTTTTAATTATGAGGTAATATAATTTCATTAATTCGAGAAGCGCGCGTCCTCTCCGACGTGTTCTCTTCGTATTCGTCATTAGCGCGTTTTTATGAAAACTGTCAAGATGAAGCAACTCGCCCAAACCAAGGTATTGTTGCAACGAATTTCCAGTGTTAACCAGTTCCGAGAAATCGATTCCCGAAGCGTGGGACGAAATACATGCGCGTTGCAGGAACTTTTGTGCTTCAATAATCAACACATGACAGAGGATTTCGTTAAAAATGTCATTGGAACGACATAGAATCTACGACGAGGATTAAAAAAAAAAACTAAATTCTGCGGTTTTTCCTCTTACAACAAGCCCAAATATCTACACTGATGAACTTTAAATTCCGCGTTTTTACGTGCCGAACGCGCGATCTGGTTGTGAGTCGCACCGTAGTAAGGGCCTCCGGGTTAATTTCGAACACCTGGAGTTCTTACACGTGCATCCAATGCACGGTACGCGGGCGTTTTTTGCATTTTGGCGCCATCGAAATGCGGCCGCCGCGGGCGGGATTTACGGAAAGGTTGATGGCGTGCATCTACAAAATTGCGTCATTCTGGAAGTTCATTCCAAGTGGATGTGTCTTGTAAACTGAGCGGCCACGACTCGAAAATTCTCATACGTGCCCTAAAGTTAAGATAATTAAGAAGCCGATTAGTGAATTGTTCGTATTTAGTTGAGAATGTATTTAAATTAATCTTGAAAATAATGTCCGCCTCCCTGAATAATCCAACGTATGGAATAGAATTATGCTATCTGCAACAGGCGATTTTAAGAATTCCGTAAAACTTAACAATGATCAGCCCGTATGCGGTGCATATGTGAAGAGGGTAATAAAGTGCTGTAAAAATAAATGCCATGCCTTGAATTGTGTTTATTTTCTTAATATGCAACATTTGATGCAATGTTCATGTTTCCGCACAGCGCAAGTCACATAGAGAAGTAGAATACTTATTGAAATATAATTACGGTTTTTGTAAGTCTTGTCTCAGGCAAGGAATGCTTTGGTTTAAAAGAATGACTTTGCCCAGTTGCTATAAGGTGCGCTTGTTGCTCGAGACGACTCGCTCGCAATTAACCAATGCACTTCTTGACAAAAAAGAAAAAACAACAACATCAGAATGATTGTAAGCGGTGTCTAAATTCCTGCGAACACATTGAGGATCCTCCAGAATGAAGAGCCCCAACGCGCCAATACTGAAGTCCATGCGCCAAAGCATGCGTCCATTCGTAACCAGCAATATGTTGAGTAAATGGGGTTTCCGGACGGCCCTCTAAATGATCCAGCAGCAGCCAAACGAAAGAGATGTCCGATATTTTTTAAGCACTCGTTTGGCTCGATTCTAGCTGCACCAAAAATCCACGCAGATTGCACGTGCGCGGTGAAAGCTGAATACTACGACAAGAGTTATTAACCATTACAGCTAGTATATCACGGCAAGAATTCATCTGTCCCCATTCCCGTCCGCACGGGAACACCCGCGCTAATTTGGCGCCGAACATTCGAACGAAAGAAAGAAAGCGCCATTGGCGCACACTACTGCGGGTGCACCTCCTCTCGCAGGAGACATTTGTACTTTAGCAAAAGGAGCCGACGCCCATTCTCGATAGGGCACGGACGGCCACCACCAAGCTGCGCCTGTAAGCTTATCTCGATACGGCACTAGGCCAAAGCGTGAGAAAGGCTTCGCTGAAGCCCTGCCCACGCTTGTACGTGCTGTAGATGCAAATGATCTCCCTCCCTATTTGTAATGACCTCAGAAACAGTTTTCCGCCACGTGCGCACTGCCTACCTGCCGGTGTCGTCGTCGGAGCAGGTAGCACTCCGAGGCCCGTCAGCGCGGCGACAAGGAAACACGACAATGAAGGCCTGCAGCGTGAGCGTCTCGGCGCCATGGCGTCGTCAAGCCTCTCCGTCGTCCGCCTGTCGCTCACGATCACCGCAAACAGGCACACGCAGTGTGGCCGGCGTTCAGCACTCACTCGACAACCGTGCGAAGCCTACTGGGCGAGGGCGCTTGAGCGAAGCGAACTACGCGCTCTGCACGTTGCGAGTCGCGCAGCAGCTCGGACCATTGGCGGGCGAAACGAGACACGCAGCGGTTCCTGTTATCGGGCTCTCTTTGCGGCGCTTGTCTGTCTTTGTTTGCACCCCTGTGTATGTCTGTGTGTGTGCGTACTCCGAAGGCACCTTACTGAGTGCGCAGGATTGCTCGCTAGGTTTGCCCTCTTCGCTTGCCGGCCTCTCCTCCCATCTCGCCCTTACTCGCTTTTGTCTTCGGCGCGAGAAGCCGCCGTCGCTGGACTCTGACCCGCGGCTGGAAAGCTCGGGCAATCAGTGGCGCGCCGTATTTTACCGCGGCGTCGCGCGGGCGCTGGAGTCCCAGTTCCGGTCTCGGCTTCGCGCTGTGCGGTGACGTGTTCGCGGAGCGCTCCGGTGATAACGTTCGGTCATCTGCGTGCCTGCGTGATGACTATGAATTGTAGAGCGCACGATCAGGATAGGCGGTTCACTCAAGACTTGATGAAAGATCGGACCTTGTAGTAAGCAGTCATCGCTTGGTCGCAACACAGGACAATAAGGACCGCGATTATGTAATGTTTCTATGCCATTGCCATTCCTTTTCGCGCTTCGTCAGTGGTAGGAACGGCGCTCCACCGAAGATCTCAGCGGGATCAACTGACTAAAAGGTGGATACAATCATAGGAAGGAATCGCTATATTACCCCTTCCCAGTATACCAATGGAAAATGATAATGAATACGAACGGGCAGGCATCAAAGAGACCTATCAAAGCGAAAGCCAAGAACGTGACCGTAGCAAATCACAGCGTTATACGTGCACAGGTTTGAGGTCCTAGGCCGAGGAAAAGTGTTTGTTTCTATATTTTTTACATATCGTAACGCAATGATCGGTTTTATATTTGAAGATCGGTGTCTGTTATACAAGAGGTTGTCCGGCGATCAGCTGTGAGATAAAACGCTTCCATACGACTACACACACAAGACATACGAAACGTTCACTGCAGGTAAACGTAATATCTGCGAGCGTCTACTCTTAGAAGGCAGAGAGAAAAATTTGTTGCAAAGGATCTCTGGCGCGAATAAATCCAGCTGTACGGGCGCCTAGGGTATTACAGCAGCTGTCTATCACGCGCACTGATTGACTGTCAGTGACGGACTAGGTAGTTAACGAGCGTTGCCAATATTTAGTAGGCAACAACAGATAAGTTTCTCCGTAGGAACGATAGAGAGGAAGCTTCCTACCTAACTTCACCGAAATGCAAAGTGAAACCATGAACTAATTTTAAGTATATGCAAAAGGGATGATCTTATGCGTGACGGTGTCTAACAAGGTTCAATGTTACTAGGACGTTCGCCGATGACGGGAGACATCCAGCAGATTGTAGATAAGCCTGTGACAAATGCGGACGGAACCTTTCAGCATGTTTCATGTTCTTTTTTTGGGGGGGTGGAGGGGGGATGCCGCAGCATATATCCGTAGAAAAATATGGACGTAGCTAGACTTCTAGACGCTTTCGCTTCTGCGGCCAGCACAGGAAACGGAAGTCGACCGCTGGTGGACGCACGTATTAAAAGGTAACTGTGGAACATTTGGTAAATACATAACGAGGAGACAATTAGGACTTATAATAAATGAACCTGTTGAACTTAAACTTAATATTCCACCGTTCATAGGCACGAATAGCAGCTCGTCAACAGCCAAGACGGAGATGAAGCAGTCAAGTAAGAAGAACGAGCTTAGTGCTAAATGTAAACCGTATTACATTTTATTGAAGACAAATAATTATTCTGAACACCCCGGTTTCCGTGCATTGCAGGTAGCTTTAGAAAGTGGACACAAACATAAGTGTTTGCAAAGGGGAAGGCAGCAAGAAAGCTCTGCGCTCAACTATACAGATAATTCCATCGGGCAGCTCCATAAAAGAAAGTTCAGCGTGCGTGCATCGCACTTTCGAAAGCGCACTTGCGGCAGAGCATAGAAAACTCGGAGCACGCAGACATTGTGCAAGGCATGTAGGTAACCATTAGAAACGCTCATATTCTTTCAACTGGCATTCGCCGTCATTTCCCATTCGTTGCTTGGGCGCTGAGTAAGTAGTTCTATATTGTGCGAAGTCTGTATAGGCGATGTGTGAGATTACAGCATTCAAATACAGAACACCCTACGAGAACATTGGTTCAACATCAAGCAAGCATAGCAATAAACCGCAAACAGTCAAAATGCATTACAAACTATCACAAAGCAATCTGTACACATCGCAAGTGCTACAAAAATGTCAAGCATAGTAGCTAGGCGACGAAAACCCCTGTTAGTCTGCACGCTATTTCTCTGACTCCTTGATCGCCCAGTGCCCTGAAGTTTTGCACTGAACTAAGGGAGTCGGTCCATCCAGCGTGAAGCTGCATGAAAGATGCAGTGCATGAAAGAGGCAACAGCTAGTCTCAGTTTCCCGTCGTTGTATTCTGTAGGTGTTAGATATCTGCGCCGAGCCCATATTTTCGCTCATTAATACAAGGCACGGGAGAGGCCGCGGTAGATAATAAAGATAGGGCGAGCATTTTGTATGCTCCTCAGTTTCAGCACCTCGGTTCATGACTAGTGTAAGTGCCCGTATTTCTACTTAGTTTTTTTTTTAAACAGTAAACGCTATACATCAGAAGGGGGATGATGTTGGCTCTGCAGGCGGATCCATCCTTGCAAAACATGCCGACAACTGCTCCATCCAAACTTCTCTTTTAGAAATGTTCGTCACTGTTAAAATGCGTAGCACGAAATAGGTGAACAAAACGATGTGCACAGCGAGGCAGAACAGGGCACAAGCCCCCAGCTTGTGATCCCACCCGTGCATTATGCCCCGTCGTGCCGCCCATTCCCCGATATGACGCCCTGAAATGAACCTGCTAAGGGTCATCAATCATTGGCTAGGTCCACATCACTTAAGAAGTTCAGGAGAAGTCGAGACCCTTCCGACCTGTATTTCTGGTGCAAACGAGAAAACATCATGTCGTTCACGCAAACATGTGGAGTGTTTAGGTGCTGGAGTGCATCAGAAACTTGCCCTTTGTAACAAGTCCAGCACGCTTCGACAAATAGTGTTCAACATCATCTAAAGTCTTAGAAGTCGCACATTACATAGATGCGGCGAGTCCGTTCCTCTAGAACCATGACGGAGAAGCTCTGACCCCGTGCAGAGGCCATGGAGGAGCGAGACATGCGGCCTGCTTAGTCTCCTTTTCACAGCTGGCTTATGAGTTATGTAATAATAATGTTGTATAATAATACAAACCATTCATCGCCACATTCCAGGAACTTGCAGTAGGTAGGTAGGTTCCTGTCTAGCGTCGCTTGAGATTTATTCAATTAAATAAATTCATGTGTCTCATCGTTAGGCGATGCTTTGCCCTAAAACCCGACGTTTTAAAACTTAAGCCGCGATCACACGCCTACTTCCCTTGTGCCAAAGCGAAATAGCTGTTTCAGGTGCTGGGTCCCGCGGCGCTTACCATTTGCTCGCATTGTTCCCTCGTGAAAGCTAGCGCTTTGAGACGCGATTAAGGCCTTATTCACACAGGTGTCGTGCGCACCATCTCGCCCCTGTCACGGCAGTGGCATCCGTCAGGAAAGAACGTTTCCTTGCTAGTGCCTCATCAAAAACGGGACGCCAGCGACGTTGAGAGCATCGGTAAACGTCGCCGGCGTCCGCTTTGTGATTTTCAAGTAGAAACCGTCGAAGAAACGTTTTTTTTTTCCTCACAGATGCCGACAGCACGACGAGACGGGAGGATAGAAGCTGTTTGAATGGGGCCTTAGACTTACAGTCAACAGTCCTTTCTTCGTGGCAACTAATGCTTTTGCAGGCCACGGCATCGGAACTGTGGGGTTTCCAAGCTCATTTATTGTGCTTACGTAGGCTTTGTTGGCGACCTTGGGTTCTCTGTCGTTCATTCAATCGCAGCACTTTGCTAGACCTCCGAAATATGACGGTCCTGAAGAAAACGAAGGTTTCGCACTGGACGCGCGGCCAGTCTTCGAGTCCGCTATCGGATATACCGCCAGCTTTGGATGCCACTGCATTTTCTTGCTGGAAATTTGGAGCCTTATCTACTGAAATCACAGTATTTAGCGCGCCCATTTCGTCGGCACTTCGGGCCACGGCGCCGCAACTGTGGGGTTGCCGCGCTCTAGTTATTGCATCTATGCAGGTCAGTTTGAATTATGCATGCTCTTATTGTGGCAATGATGTGCTCGTATTAGAGGAGCCATGGCCACTAGATTCAATGAAGCGTTTTTGAGACTGTGTTACGCATCTCTGGCGCCTCGTGCTAGTCGGTGGTGACGTCGAGGCAAACGCGGGTCTCATGAGAAAACTGCTAAAAAAACTTGATTTTATATTTAGCACTGTTCAAAGACTGGATTCTAATTGTATTTGGTTTCTTGAATGTGCTAATAAAGTGCTACTAATTCATATTGGCTTAAAAGGTGACTTCTAAAAGCTAAGTAGACGTTGTCAGGATTCGGGGCTCACTCCCATCGCTCGTGATCCGTTGTCAAGATTGGAGTCCGGCATGAATTAGAAGGTAGCTGGCCCATGCCGTCGTCCAACTTATCCCCGCTGAGGACGTTGATGAAGGGAAGGACTGCTTCTCATCGAGAACGAGGAATATGGGTTTATTTACAGTATTTATATCAGTCTTTCATGACAGTTTGAGAAAGTACATCAGTATAACATGGCTGTTTGAGAAAGTACATCAGTCTAACATGACTGCTCGAGAGAAAGTGTCTCGAGCATCCGCACAACAGCAGTTTTTAAACACTCGGTCCTCCCGCGAACAAGGTGACGCGAACGTTCGTTTAGTCATCGCAAACTAGCCGCCTCTCCGCAGGACGGTTTACACACACACATGTTCATGGTCTGAAACCGACACCACACGAATTTCATAGAACTCGGAGCCGTTCCGGGTAGCGCGTTGTCTTGCGTCTTGGTCGGTGCGTGGGAAGGAGTGTCCGTTGGCGTTCCCGCGGCAGCTCCCCCGCCCGTAGGGGATCAGGGGCGCAATAACGTAAAACTATTCCAAACTTTTCTATTCCAATTCTGCTATCAGCCATCCACGATTGGTCAAAAACTTTTTTCGACCACTCCCACTGCACCTGTCTGTCACGCGACGTCACGAAAACCGCGATACCTCCCCATCTGATGTTATGTGTACAGACTGATTATGCATGATTTGACAGAAAAAAGAAAAACATATGTTTCTGATTCGACCCCTTTTCGCCATTATCCCTCGGCTATTGGTAAAAAGTTTTCGGGCTGCACCCACTTCACCTGCCTGTCACGCGACGTCTCAAAACCGCAAAAACTCACCGCGTCAAAGTGACGTGTACGCGCTAAAGATGCATTATTATGCCGAACAAAACTGAATTTGCTTCGGAATAGCCGCATGCTGCCCCGTTCCGAAAGGAATAGAAGATGGCTGCTGCCGATCACTCAGACGCTGGCTACTCGCACCTGCCGGAGAGCATGGGTGTACTTGCATATAATAACGCTTCTTGCGTGGCCGTGTAACGTTTTCGAGCACTTTCAGCACGTTTACTCCCTCATTCTGCAAACTCTTCTTTGCTGAGGGTCCGTTTTAGCGTCATTCTTGAGCTTCCGTTGCATGCCGCCGCGATTTTCGACCAGCCACCGCAAGCTAAGTATGGGAAAGCCGACCAATCGTAGCCGCCGGCACCACCCTCTTCATCCGGTTATCGACTTTGAGTGCAGTGGCTCGGCGCCATCGAATCCCTCTCCACTTGAGCCTTCTGCTCGCCTCTTGTCAGCCAATTAGATACGACAAGCCGCTCAGTGTAGGCAACGTTATTCGTTTTTCAAGCAAACAAAAGTGACCTCCTATGAACGAGGAGAGCGTTTGATTGGTCTGTTTAGACAACCCTGCGGGTGACCGCCGGGTGCTTGCGTTGGTGGTTACGCAAATTTGACGTCAGGAGATTGGAATAGAAACATATTCGAATAGTTTCACGTTATAGGGCCCCAGGTCCGCTTTGTCGTGTTGCGCACAAAGCCTGCTTCGTCGAACTCCTTCAGTCACAACGCATCCTAGCTGAAGCGACGGAGATTGTAGGATGCGCGTATTGATATCGACATAAAGTCGACTTAGTCACGCCGTGGCTAGCGGTTGGCGGCGATGGTCCCAGGATGTTGCCTCAACAGTCGCAACTGGTTGGCAAAACTTTGCACTGCAGCTGGCCGTTCTTAACAGCGCCTCCATGGCCCGGAAAATCTCGACTGTCTAGCGCTGACAACCGCTGGGCAGAAAGAGAACGGCTGGTGGCCAGGGGGTGATGTCTTGGCTCGCAGTAACCACTTGTGCAATGATGTCACCGCCCCAAAACATCCAACAAGGACAGGCAACTGCAAAACGAACCTCACAACACGGCTCTGCGCCGAGATGACGTACCTTGGCTCTCACTTTAGACCCGCTAGGCTTTTAAAAAAAAACATAAGTGCAGAAACAAAAACAAAATGATGCATTTCGCTATGCCAATTTCTGAAGCGATTTCGTGCTGACAAATTCAGCAATCATGGAGGGAATCCTGCTAAATGAGCGGAGATCTTCTTCGCTTAAAAAAATTAACACTAGTAACCCTAAAATTTAGGCGGGACCCTCAAATGCAGAGTTCAAATTAGCCTGCTCAAACCATACGCATTGCTATGCAACTTTCCCTTTTTATATCTAACGGAGAAGTTGTACTCTTGGAGAGTGAGGCTCCATCGGAGCAAGAGGCCATTTTTGTGTGACATTAGATTGAGCCACGTCAGAGGACAGTGGTCGGTCTCGAAGATGAACTTCGCTCCGTACAAGTAACACGACAACTTCTGGGCGGCCCAAACTAAACAAGCGCATTCCTTCTCTGAAGCGCTGTAGGCTTCTTCTCTTACATTTAGTTTACGGCTGGCATAGAGGATAGGACGTTTCTCGTTATCGTCGCCGACTTAAGTACCACGCCCATACCTCTGTCGCTTGCATCGCATTGAACTATGAATTCCTTTGTGTAGTCTGGCGCGCGAAGCACAGGACGAGAAACCAATAGCGTTTTCAAACTTTGGAAAGTGTACTCTTTGTCCTTATCCCAGTGTACGTTACTCGGTGCTCCCTTTCGGAGGACGTCCGTTAATGGACTTGCCATTTGCGAGTAATTCGGAATGTACCGTTGATAGTACCCCACAAGTTCCAAAAATGAACGAAGGTCTGTTTTCGTGCGCGGCTGAGAAAATTCTCCAATGGTAGCTATTTTCAGCTCGGCCGGCCGTCTCATGCCCTGGCCGACAACATGGCCCAGGCAAGTAACCTGCGAACAACCAAACCTACACTTTTCCGCTTTCATCGTTAAGCCGGCTTCCCTCAACCGTGAGAACACCTGTTTGAGGTGCGATACGTGTTGTTACCAGCTGTCCGAAAAAAGTGCTACATCATCAAGATATGGCAAGGCGAACTCGTGCAAGTCCTTTAGGACAATATCCATTAACTTAGAGAAGCTAAACGGCGCGTTCGTCAGCCCGAAGCTGAGTGCGAGCGGGCAAAAAGTGCCTACAGGTGAAATAAATGCGTCATAGCGGCTGGCGCTTTCTGAAAGGGGAACTTGCCAGTACGCCCGCACGACATCTATAGTTGAAATGTATTTTGCAGCGCTACCTCTTTCAATTCGTTGCTCAATCTTGGGTATCGGGTACAGCTGATCCCTAGTGATGGCATTTAACTTCATCTAGTCAACACACGGACGAGGGTCCTTGTTAGGGGTCTCTACCAGTATCTCAGATGACCTGTAACTCTCAGCAGGCTCAATAACTCTCAACTCTAGCATGCGCTGCATCTCTGCCTCTATAATCTCTCTCTGTCTTGGAGACACCCTGTAAGAATTTGATCTTACTGGTTCGGTTGATGTCAGCTCAATTTCATGCGTTATTAGTTCGGTTCTACCCGGCCGATCGCTGAATCTGTCGAGATATTCCTCTAACACCTCTTTTAGCTCATCTAGCTGCTCGGGTCTTAGAGCGTGCGAGCTTACCGAGTGTTCTACTACTTTTTCTAGGCCGATTTCAGAGTTGGAGGTCGCCCCATACTCCTTAAACTACATCCTACATCCTACTCTTTGATGGTATAGTTAATGACTCCACTCCGCTCTACATACGGCTTCATCAAATTACAGTGATATATCCTCACTTCCTTCCTGCGACCGGGCATTTTCAGAGTATAGTTAGTATCTGAAAGTTTGTGCAACACTTTAACGGGCCCGTCCCAGTGAACTTCAAGCTTGTTCTTTCTTCAAGGTTTGACGATCATTACCTGGTCTATAACCTGGATATACCTGGATATACCTGGATATAATATACCTTGATATAATAGGGCTCAGTGAGGTTAGGAGGACAAAAGAAGCATATACAGTGCTAAAAAGCGGGCACGTACTGTGCTACCGGGGCTTGGCGGAGAGACGAGAACGAGGAGTCGGATTCCTGATTAATAAGGAAATAGCTGGTAACATGCAGGAATTCTATAGCATTAACGAGAGGGTGGCAGGTCTCGTTGTGAAACTTAATAAGAGGTACAAATTGAAGGTGGTACAAGTCTATGCCCCTACATGCAGTCATGATGACCAGGAAGTCGAAAGCTTTTATGAAGACGTGGAATCGGCGATGGGTAAAGTCAAAACAAAATACACTATACTGATGGACGACTTCAATGCCAGGGTAGGCAAGAAGCAGGCTGGAGACAAGTCAGTGGGGGAATACGGCATAGGCTCTAGGAATAGCAGAGGGGAGTTATTAGTAGAGTTTGCCGAACAGAATAATATGCGGATAATGAATACTTTTTTCCGCAAGCGGGTTAGCCGAAAGTGGACGTGGTGGAGCCCGAATGGTGAGACTAGAAATGAAATCGACTTCATACCCTGCGCGAACCCTGGCATCATACAAGATGTAGACGTGCTCGGCGAGGTACGCTGCAGTGACCATAGGATGGTATGAACCCGAATTAGCCTAGACTTGAGGAGGGAACGGAAGAAACTGGTACGCAAGAAGCCAATCAATGAGTTAGCGGTAAGAGGGAAACTAGAGGAATTCCGGATCAAGCTACAGAACAGGTATTCGGCTTTAACTCAGGAAGATGACCTTAGTGTTGAAGCAATGAACGACAATCTCATGGGCATCATTAAGGAGTGCGCAAGAGAAGTCGGTGGAAACGCCGTTAGACAGGAAACCAGTAAGCTATCGCAGGAGACGAAAGATCTGATCAAGAAACGCCAATGTATGAAAGCCTCTAACCCTACAGCTAGAATAGAACTGGCAGAACTTTCTAAGCTAATCAACAAGCGTAAGACTGCGGACATCAGGAACTATAATATGGATAGAATTGAACAGGCTCTCAGGAACGGAGGAAGCCTAAAAACAGTGAAGAAGAAACTAGGAATAGGCAAGAATCAGATGTGTGCGTCAAGAGACAAAGCCGGCAATATCGTTACTAATATGGATGAGATAGTTCACGTGGCTGAGGAGTTCTATAGAGATTTATACAGTACCAGTGGCACCCACAACGATAGTGGAAGAGAGAATAGCTTAGAGGAATTCGAAATCCCACAGGTAACGCCAGAAGAAGTAAAGAAAGCCTTAGGAGCTATGCAAAGGGGGAAGGCAGCTGGGAAGGATCAGGTAACAGCAGATTTGTTGAAGGATGGTGGTCAGATTGTTCTAGAGAAACTGGCCACCCTGTATACGCAATGCCTCATAACCTCGAGCGTACCGGAATCTTGGAAGAACGCTAACATAATCCTAATCCCTAAGAAAGGGGACGCGAAAGACTTGAAAAATTATAGACCAATCAGCTTACTCTGCGTTGCCTACCATGTATTTACTAAGGTAATCGCAAATAGAATCAGGAACACCTTAGACTTCTGTCAACCAAAGGACCAGGCAGGATTCCGTAAAGGCTACTCAACAATAGACCATATTCACACTATCAATCAAGTGATAGAGAAATGTGCAGAATATAACCAACCCTTATATATAGCTTTCATGGATTACGAGAAAGCGTTTGATTCAGTCGAAACCTCAGCAGTCATGGAGGCATTACGGAATCAGGGTGTAGATGAGCCATATGTAAAAATACTGAAAGATATCTATAGCGGCTCCACAGCCACCGTAGTCCTCCACAATGAAAGCAACAAAATCCCAATAAAGAAAGGCGTCAGACAGGGAGATACGATCTCTCCAATTTTATTCACAGCATGTTTACAGGAGGTATTCAGAGACCTGGAGTGGGAAGAATTGGGGATAAAAGTTGATGGAGAATACCTTAGCAACTTGGGATTCGCTGATGATATTGCCTTGCTTAGTAACTCAGGAGACCAATTGCAATGCATGCTCACTGACCTGGAGAGGCAAAGCAGAAGGGTGGGTCTGAAAATTAATCTGCAGAAAACTAAAGTAATGTTTAACAGTCTCGGAAGAGAACAGCAGTTTACGATAGGTAGCGAGGCACTGGAAGTGGTAAGGGAATACATCTACTTAGGGCAGGTAGTGACCATGGATCCGGATCATGAGACTGAAATAACCAGAAGAATAAGAATGGGCTGGGGTGCGTTTGGCAGGCATTCGCAAATCATGAACAGCAGGTTGCCACTATCCCTTAAAAGGAAAGTGTATAACAGCTGTGCGTTACCAGTACTCACATATGGGGCAGAAACCTGGAAGCTTACGAAAAGGGTTCTGCTGAAATTGAGGACGACGCAACGAGCTATGGAAAGAAGAAAGATGGGTGTAACGTTAAGGGATAAGAAAAGAGCAGATTGGGTGAGACAACAAACGCAGGTAAATGACATCTTAGTTGAAATCAAGAAAAAGAAATGGGCATGGGCCGGGCATGTAATGAGGAGGGAAGATAACCGATGGTCATTAAAGGTTACGGACTAGATTCCAAGGGAAGGGAAGCGTAGCAGGGGGCGGCAGAAAGTTAGGTGGGCGGATGACATTAAGACGTTTGCAGGGGCAACATGGCCACAATTAGTACATGACCGGAGTAGTTGGGGAAGTATGGGAGAGGCCTTTGCCCTGCAGTGGGCGTAACTAGGCTGATGATGATGATGATGACCTGGTCTCCGGCATTAAACGTACGAAGCATCGCATTCTTGTCGTAATAGCATTTGGCGTTCTTTTGAGCTACTCCCATGTTCTTTTCGACTAGTTCTTGGGTTGCGCTTAGCCGTTCGAGCAAATCTAGCTCGTACTGAACCACTGTTGGACTCTCTCCTCTTTCTTCCCACATCTCTCTGAACATTCTCAGTGGAGAACGGAGTCTCCTACCATACACTAGTTCTGCTGGCGAGAACCTTGTCCCTTCATGTGGAACCGTTCGCAAAGCAAACAAAGTTGCCGGCAGACTTTTCTCCCAGTCCTCCTTGTGCTCGTAACAGAGCGCACGCAAAACTCGCTTAAGCACCGAATGCCATCTGTCTACAATGTTTGACTGAGGGTGATAGACAGAACTGTGTATTAACTTTACCCCGCACTTTTGCAAGAATGTGGAAGCCAGTGCGCTCGTGAATACTGACCCTTGATCTGCCTGAATTTCGGCTGGAAACCCAACTCGTGCAAACACTGTCAAAAGCGCGTCTACTACTTCGGTGGAGCTGAGCTCTTTCAGAGGGATTGCTTCTGGAAACTTTATAGCCGGACATAGCATGTTAAACAAATACCTGTAGCCCGATTTTGTTTTTGGAAGAGGCCCTACCGTGTCTATTACAAGTCGTCTGAAAGGCTCTGTTATTCAGGGCACTACCTTCAGTGGAGCTTTCCATGTCTCTCCTGGTTTACCAGAATGCTGTCAGGCGTCGCATGATCTTACAAAGTTTTCTGCGTCTTTGAAACAGCCAGGCCAGTAGTATTCAATAAGCAATCTTTCCTTTGATTTGTTTATGCCTACGTGGCCGGACCACCCATTTCCATGACAGAGACTCAAAAGGTCCTCCCTATACTTAGTAGGTACGACTAACTGATCTAAAATCCTACCCTTTCGATCTCTGTAGTGCCGATACAACAAACCTCCTTTCTCATGTATCGTCACGTTGCGCCTAGCAATGCCTTCTTTGGCTGTGTCATGTAATTTAGCTAAGCTCTCATCATTCTTTTGCTCGGCTGCCAAGGACTCTCTATCCACACGTAAGAGCTGACCAAAGTTCTTTGAGGCCGGTGATAATAACGACCCTGTCTCACTTGTGAGTGCGTCAGCTTGCTCTTCGTGCAGGCTTGAACTTTGACACTCTAGTGCTACGCTCTCATTGAACTGGTCAGCTGGGAGGCTTTCCTCAACTGCTTTTTTCATCAATCGTGCCTAGCTCGGATTCGGTTATTGCAGTTATCTCCTTTGCTCCTTCCGCTGGAGCAGCTTGTGGATTTTCGGCCGAAAGCAACGCGATTTTACGAGCTTGGCCTCGCGTCAATGCCTGTACTACGCCCTCTCCCAGTTGAAGCCCTTTTTCATGCAGTAACTGATTTGAACGATTCGAAAAGATGTAAGGGTACTGCAGTGACAAAAATTTGGAAACTGTAGCCTCAGTCTCTAGCTCCCCGAATGGTCCACTGATTTTGACTTTGGCCATGGGCAGACACACACTGTGTTCTTCTACAGCCTGTTTGATCCATGCTACTTCTCCGGCGAAGTCACCTATACTGTCACGTAAGACGGATGGACAATGTCCATCGTGGCGGCACTGTCTCTTAGCACTCGGCATGGTTTGTCATTAACTTGCAGGTCGTGAAGATATGGACTTAAAAGTTCCATATTCTGGTCTTTTTCCTCTACGAAGGAGAAAACTACGCTAGGCTTCCCGCAGTGTACAGCTATAGGTCCCAGTTTGTGGCATTTGTAACAGCGAATTGCTCTAAAAGATTCGGACTTTCTTTTCTGTTCTTTTTGTGCGGTTTCTCCGTTAAGTTTCTCCTCGCTCTTTTCTGCGGGCTTTTCCTCCACGTCTACAGGCTCCGATCGTCTAGTCTGCGAGCCCTTTTTGAACGGAAAGGGTTTCCGCGGTCCCTTTCGACCGTCCCAGTTTCCGTCCTCGGCTTTCTACGCGTTGCGTACTCTTCGGCTAATTCAGCCGCCCTTTCCACAGTGTTTGCATTCCCTCTGTCTTGCACCCACAGTTTCACAGCTTGGGGGATGCTTTGTAAAACTGCTCTAGACACACGCATTCAATGATCATGTCTCTGCTGTCGTACACTTCTGCGCTTTTCAGCCACTCGACTAGGTTGCCCTTTAAGCTATATGCAAACTCCGGATATCCCTCGCTATCTTTCTTGCCTGTGCTCCTAAACCTTTGTCGAAAAGCTTCGGCTGAAAGGCGGTGTTTCTTCAGGAGACTAGCTTTAACTTTTGCGTAATCATATGCATCCTGTGCACTCAGTCTGGCGATTACTTCCGCCGCCTCACACAGCAACATAGACAGCAAGCGCTGTGGCCATGTCCTCGGGCCGAAGTTCATCTTTTCGCAAGTCCTTTCAAAATTGCTTAGGAACAAGCCTATGTCGGTCCCGACCTCAAATGGCTTTAATAGCCTGTCCATGCGGTACGATTCTGCCTCACTTGATCGTCCCAGCGCCCTTCACTTCCTTGAGACAACTCCAAACGTTTGCTTTCAAGTTCAAGTTGCATTTTTCTTAACTCGCGATCTTTATCGCGTTCCTCTCTCTCTCTTTCCCGTTCTTCTCTGTCCCGTACTTCTCTGTCCAGTTCTTCTCTTTCTCTTTCCCGTTTCTCTGTCTTTTTGAGAAGTTCCAATACCATTTCAATTTCTTCCTCACTGGCCTGATTGGAAATTAGCTCCAATAATTCCGATTTTAGCATTTCCTTGCGTACATCTAGGCCCAGATCCTCACCAACAATCAACAACTCGTCTCTCAGCAGTTTCCTTAACTCCATGATTGCGGCTTTACTGCCTTGATCCTGCTCTCTAAATCTAGTTAGGAAAACACAACCTAGCTAACACTCAACAATCTAGCTTCTCTACTGTTCTAAACAGAACAACCACAAAATGAAGCCTAGAGAGTCAAAGCAAGAACCAAGCACTCACCGCAGTCACAGCACCACGTCGCAAAGTCCATCTCACCGCTGTCAGCCAGTTGTCAGGATTGGGAGCTCAATCCCATCGCTCGTGATCTGTTGTCAAGATTGGAGTCCGACATGAATTCGAAGGTAGCTGGCCCATGCCGTCATCCGACTTATCCACGCTGAGGACGTTAATGAAGAGAAGGACTGCTTCTCATCAAGAACGAGGAATATGGGTTTATTAACACTATTTATATCAGTCTAACATGACTGAGAAAGTACATCAGTCTAACATGACTGCTCGAGAGAAACTGTCTCGAGCATCTGCACAACAGCAGTTTTTAAACACTCGGTCCTCCCGCGAACAAGGTGACGCGAACGTTCGTTTAGTCATCGCAAACTAGCCGCCTTTCCGCAGGACAGTTTACACACACACATGCATACACACACGTGTTCATGGTCCGAAACCGACACCACACGAATTTCATAGAACTCGGAGCCGTTCCGGGTAGCGCGTTGTCTTGCGTCTTGGTAGGTGCGTGGGAAGGAGTGTCCGTCGGCGTTCCCGCGGCAGCCCCCCGCCCGTAGGAGATCAGGTCCGCTTGGTCGTGTTGCGCACAAAGCCTGCTTCGTCGAACTCCTTCAGTCACAACGCATCCTAGCTGAAGCGACGGAGAGTGGAGGATGCGCGTATTGATACCGACACAAAGTCGACTTAGTCATGTCGTGGCTAGAGGTTGGCGGCGATGCTCCCGGGATGTTGCCTCCACAGTCGCAACTGCTTGGCAAAACTTTGCACTGCAGCTGGCCGTTCTTAACAACGTGTGTATGACCTTGAAACTAAAATTCAATCTGCAGTTTCTGAGACGCTGCTACTGAACAATGAGAAAAGGTTCTCCCAATTGCAAGAACAGCTTCATGATTATGAGCCCAAGATAAATGCCGCAGAGGTTTCTGCGCACTTTGCTACAAACCTCATAGTGAGCAGTTTCAAAATAGAAGATAAAGTCGGTGCCTTAGAGAAGCACTCCCGCAGATAAAGTTCGTTATTCTACGGCCTATGTGACTCGGAAATGACAGTGAAATGGCAGATTTCTGAGCATTTGATTCGCGGATTTTGTGATAACCAGCTTTTCTTAAAGGGACACTAAAGGTTAATATTAAGCCAACGTGGACTGTTGAAATACCATCCCAGAAACCTCGAAACGCTTGTTTCGTGCGAAGAAGAGACTTATTTTAAGAGAAAATTCATTCTGAAGCGTTCGCGTACCTCTAGCGCAGTTCAAATCACCCGCCTTCCGATCGAGGAGTATTGACGTCATCATGGTCTCATGGTGACGTTGCGCCTTCGGTGAGTAAAGCGGCTCCCGCAGACGGCGCTATGGCTTTTCTGCGCAAAACGCAAACGCGCGGCCGCAAACAGAGCCAAGACAGAGCCAACAGCAGCGCGAAAGCGGGACTATGGTGGCTAGCGGAAGGGAAAGCGCGCGACGATAAGCTGGTTCTTTATTTTATGACGCTAACTTCGACGCTCGTTGCAATGGATGACCTTGACAACGACACATTAGCTCGCGATGCTGGGCTCGAGTTCAGCGATTTAAGCACTGATGAACGTGACCTGCTGTTGAGGGCTCGCGGTGCCGGCGTCGTTGCGTACTACTACGACGACGGCCTGCTTTGAAAGGCACTTCACGCGACTTCAGTAAGTCGGCGTTGAACTCGTAATCCTCTGGACGAAAGTGCAGCGAGCACACTAAGTGATTTTTCGGTTCTTTGTCAGCGCGCTGTGGCAGAGGTACGGCACTTAACCACTTCGAACGGAGAGGTTCCCTCGTTGGCACACAGTGATAAGTAACGTTGGATTCGTCGCTGCATCTGCCCTTGGCCAAGTTCCGCGGACCGTTCGCGCATCCCACGACATCACATGGACGTGGCATTCTCGCTGCTCGTTCCAAATGCAAGTTTCGCGAGCCAGCAGGACCACCGCACCACAACGCGATAAAGAAACAACTGAAACTGCAAAGCGTGCGCGGCGCAAAGTCGAGCGCGCACAGTCGAGCGAAAACGAAACCTTTCGATCACCCATACCACTCAAGGGTAACGTCAAAATGTTATGTTTTTTTAGAATCGAATAGAAGTAGACAAGTAGCATTTTCTTCCGTCTTATAATCTAATGAAGTTATTTTTAAAACGAGTAGTTGAGTACTAGTGCCATAAATTATGATGATGTGAATTTCGTCATCGGGCTAGTACCGGAATGTCGCTGGGGGGTCTCAAATCGTGTCGTGCATTTACCTCAATTTCTCGGTTACTAAAGCTCTGTTCGCGATTATATTGACGCCTTAGACGTTCTAGAGCATTGCTTTATCACTTTAACGTGACTTTCTGGTAACCTTTAGTGTCCATTTAATGTCTTCAATATCGAGAACTCATAGACTATGTAATTTTTCTAGCGGAAGCGACCGATTATTGCAAAGTTCTTCAACTACAAAGAAGCCGAGGCAAAATTACATCGTGCTTACAAACTAAAAAAGTAAACCATGCAAGATATCCCGCGACTAGTCTGAAACCATGCAAAATAAACGACCGTAACATACTGCACTTTTACAAAACAATAGGAAAAGAAGGTGATCGTGCGCGAATAGTTTGCAACAATGTGTTTGTTAATAACGAGGTTCATGTGTGGGAGAGCAACCAGAAATGCGCGACGCGTGTGAATGACCAAGCTGCAGAATGACGAGTTCCACATATTCGCGCGAACTTTCGTTCCGCTGGAACATTTTCACGTCAACATGACTCACAAGACCGCATTTCATTCCCCGTAGACCAACAAAAACAGTCCCGCTCTCATCCATCATTGATTCTTGTTCGGCATCGCTAGAAATACTGACCAAGACATGGCTTAAGGATACTGTGCCTGATACGTTCATTATAAAAAACTAAAAATGAGAAAATATGTTAACGTCACACGGATTCTGCTTGGCATTTATTTAGAGTGTGTATGGGTGTCGATTAAGCATAAGGGTGGCCTAATAATTATCGGCGCTTTTTATCGACCTCCTGTCATGGACAACGCATTTTCACGCGAATGCTAACGGCTTCTTGGAATCATTAGTTATCGTCTTTATAATTCTACTTTGCTACTATTCAGTGGTTTGAATTTTCCCGATATTGATAGGTTCAACCTTTCCGTAACCGTCGGCCTACCTATCAGAGTCTCACAGTATTCTATACTTGGGTCTCGACTTTTCTTTTAGGCTGCTTATGACCCGTCCTACACGATACCCTGACTACACCCGCTAATATTTTAGATCTAGCAATAACCAATAACTCTGATGTATCCATCGACGCAACTCATCAAAGCCGGTTATCTGATCGCGATATCCTAACAGGTAGACTTGCCATTTCCCTTCACAAACGTTTGTGCTCCGATAAGTACATCCGATACTGCAATAGAGCTGTTTTTGACCGCCTGAACCCTGCGCTATAAGCTTTTTCTATTAATTTCCTGGATAACTACTGATCGTACACTACTGAAGACAACTGCACAATGTTAAAAACAATCTCACTAACTTAATTGATTGCTCCATCCGGTTGATGGAAGTAACGTGCACTGCCACAGCTACATAGTTTAACATAAAGCTCCAGTGCCTTATCAATAAAAGAAAGGCGTTTTTTAGGAGAGCTGACAAGGATCGTCTCTCAGATTCCTGACACCGTTATGAGATCGGCGATAAAGAATACCACTCATTGTAAAAATCATGGGAAAATAACTACTTTGTTCATGACTTATCTTCCATGATCCTCAACAATCCTCAACGCTTTTGGTGCGCAATAAATCCTCGTAGTTATCCTGACATCACACTCGTTATTGAGCATGGTGAAACAGTTCGAAACTCAGGATGTACTGAGCTGTTGAATAATGAATTTTCATCCGTATTTACACATAAAAACACCACGTCATCACCGCCTCTCGATTATCTAATGATCAAATTGATGGCTGAAATAATTCTTAGGGAGGCCGGAATTTCTTCATAACTAAATAAGCTAAAAACTTCATCATCCTTTGATCACACAGGAGTTATTAATAAGGTGTTAAAAAACCATTCGCCAAGCTTATTACCTATATTGTGTGCCTTCTTCTCTCGGTCCCTATCTACTAACTCTATTTCACAGGAACAGTAAGTGGCACAAGTCATCCCCATTTTTAAGTCCTGTGGCCGCACACAACCACTAAACTATCGCCTCATCTCCCTAACAAAATCTATTTGCAAACCACTTGAACACGTCTTATATACTGAAATCATCAACTACTTGGAAAACCACAAAATTATTTCTGAATGCCAGCATGCCTTTCGTCGGGGTTTTCCATGGGAAACACCGATAGCGGGCTGTTTAAAATACTTATCACCGCATTCACAAATCAAACTTATGCTTGCGCTTACGACTGAAGTCACTGAACCACCCTTAACGCGTTTCAAGAATCAACCTTGCACTTATCGCAGATCTTTTCTCGTACTTATCGCGGTGATAAGTAACGCTTCGTTAAGGTAGCCTCTGGCCTATCTTAACGCTCCCTCGTAACCAAACAGAATGGCGGGGATGGGCGACAACTTCGCAGAGTTTGTTGACTGTGTGAACCGCTATGATGAAATTTTCGGCGGGTCAGACTTTGCCTACGTGTCACCACCGCGGTGAGTGCTCAGGGATCGCCTAAATCCCATGTAGCTGTACGATGACTTCGAATTTTTGTGGCGCTATCATTATAAATGCCGTGGAGCAGCTGCTCGCTATGCCGCCTCTGCGGGAAAACACCGCTGGACGTGGGTTCCCTATGCTGCCTCTCCTGCAGCGGCTCTTCACACTTCGCTTGTATGTCACCGGCACGTTTCAAAAACGTTACCGCCAGCCTGGTGAATGTTTTACAGACGACGGTGTCGCGGGTCATCGACGCCGTATATACTATGATTGCCAGGAGCCGATTTAAACTCCCTGCCGCTTCAGAAGTGAGCGACATGATGGGAACATTTTACAAGAATGACGTTTCCCGGTGTCAGGTGATGCACTGACTGTGCCCGTGTACAAATTAAGAGCCCCGGTGGAGACTATGCTGAGGTGTACCGCTACTGGAACAGATATTTTTCGATAAATGTTCAGGTGACTGCCCGTTTCCAGAATTACAGCGGTGGCTTGATACCGAAACGCAAACAGAATCGGTACAGAGGGCCGCGGTAGTAGGACTTTGTAAATGTAAAAGACGTAACGCCAAGTTACTTACCCTTATAGTTTATACCGCGGTTTCACACCACCAGTCTACATCTGTGCTACGCAGTTGTGGAAGCTTCGAATTTGCTGCCACGTTAACCTGTGTCTCCACCATCGTCTCGGCCCTCATCGAAATGCAAATACCGCGGCCACCACTTGAGCCAGCGACGTCGTCCTCAGCATCGGAATAGCGTAGTTCCTATAAAATCGCGGCGCCACAAGTGACAACCCTGTATGTTTTGATCCTGTATAATCTCGATTGTCCATACCTTTTTGGACATCACTAGCAATTCTGTGACACTTGAAAATTTTATCACCGAAGAAAGTAATCTGTGGATTAATTTAATGATGACAAGCACACCTGAAAATTCGTTAGGAGTATATGATCGCTAAAGTCAGCTTTGTCGGAATACGGCGATAATTGCGCCATGTATTTTGGTGAAGCATATACTATAAAGAGTAAAAAGGTAACACGCGTTCCTTAATTAGACAAGTTCGCACGGAGTTAAGGCGACGGCTGGGCTCTTATCATCCAGCAACGCGATGCGACAAGCGGTTGGCTACATCCGAAATTGAGCACGTTGTAGCCTAATCAACTTGGGCTTTGATTTTCGAAGAATTCGTATCGAGCAGAATCGTATAGTTTATATTCGACTGCATAACCCCACCACAGAGCTACACTATTCCAAGAATACAAGTTTTGGAGTAGCTTTTTTCTTTCGTTTAGCCCTCTGGCTTCATGACATGCTTCAACAAGTGTATTCTTGCATTTTGCACAACAAACATGAGCGTTTTTGTAGAGCTTTACTTATTTACTTACGAGTAAAAAAAAGTCAATAACAAGTGTATCAGTTAAGAATACGATGTCGCCATAAAATGCTCACATCTGCAGAATTTTCTCCATGTATAATTAGGGGCGCTATAACGTAAAGCTGTTCCAAATTTTTCTATTCCAATTCTGTTATCAGCCCTCCTCGATTGGTCAAAAACTTTCTTGAGTCATCCCCACTTCGCCTGTCTGTCACGCGACGTCACGAAAACCGCGATAGGTCCTAATTTCATATGACGTGCACAAACTGTTTATGCATGATTCAACCGAACAGAAGAAAAAAAATTAATTCTGATTCGACGCCTTTTCGCCATTAATCCTCTGCTATTGGTCAAAAGGTTTCACGTTGCACCCAATTCACTTGTCTGTCACTCAAAGTCACAAAACCCCGAAAAATCAATATGTCACAGTGACGTCAAAGATGCATTAATATGCCGAACAACACTGGATTTTTTTTTTCAAAACAGCCGGCGACTGCCCCATTCCGAAAGGAATAGAAGATGGCTACCGCCGATCGCTCAGGCACTGGCTATTCGCACCTGCCGGAGAGCATGTGTTTATTTCCGTATAACAAAACTTTATTCGTGACCGTATAACGTTATCGAGCCCTTTCGGCAGGTATGCGACGTCGCTCTGCCAGCTCTTCTTTGCTGAGGACCCGTTTTAGCAGCATTTTAAACTGTCCGTTGCACGCTGCCGCGATTTTAGACAAGCCACCGCAAGCTAAGTAAGGGAAAGCAGACCAATCGCGGCCAGCCGGCGCCTCCCTCTTCATATGGTTATCTATATTCAGGGCGCTGGTTCAGCGCCATCGAAACCCTCTCCACTGCTCAATGTAGCCAATATTATTCGTTTTGAAAAGCAAACAAAGTGACCGGCTATAAACGAGGAGAGCGTTTGACTGGGCTATTCCGACAATGCTGCGGGTCCCCACCCGATGCTTGCGTCGACGGTTACGTAAATTGGACGTCAGGGGATTGGAATAAAAACATATTGGAGTAGTTTTATGCTATAGGGCCCTACATTTTGGATACCGCCTTTATTAACGACAGATGCTGTTTGGCGGGAAATCACGGGGCCTGACCTACAATTTCACGATGTAGTGGCCAGCTGGCCAGGGTCTACCAATGACAGCAGCCATGCCCAATTACTGTACCAGACTGGTGCCGTCCCCAGCATTCTTCTTGGAGAAATTGGCCACTCATGCAGGCCACACTTCATGGCTCCTCTCCAGATCATGCCCAAGGCAGCCCAGAATACAGGCAAGCTAATTAATTTCTATGAAGCAATGTTTCATAATATCAATTTTATTTTCTGGAAAAAAGTGTCCAGTAAAATTTTTAAAGGCTTCTTGCAGGGAAAGCAACGTATGTAGGCATGAAAAATAAGACAACAGTCAACAGAAAATTGAACCACTTGTTATTTTTTCATATTAAAGAGAGTATTCCAATTAATTCAAAGACGTAGGCAGCTGTTTCATGACCTACATGACACGCATGCCATGACCGTTTATTTATGTTCGTCATACACCCTTATCACGTTATGTCAATTTTTGTACACACCAAGTTAATGAAACGAGCATGAGAGCACCGAGACCTAGGTGGCTGTTTCATGACCTACATGACACAATATCATGATATTCATGTCGTGACTGATCATTGATGCTCGTCATATACTCTTGTAGTGCTATGCCAATTTGAGGATATACCAAGACGTAGGCAGCTGCTTAACGACCTAGATAATACGCATGTCATGACATTCATATCATGACCAATCATTTATGCTCATCTACACTCTTACCATGCTATGCCGATTTTGGTACATACGAAGTTATCGAAACGACCATGAGAGCGCCAAGACGTAGGCGGCTATTTTATGACAAACGTGATACTCGAGTCATGATATTCATGTCATGACCAATCATTTATGTTCATCTCTACTCTTGTCATACTATGCCAATTTTGGTACATACCAAGTTAACGAAACCACCCACGACGTAGGTGGCTAGATAGATACTGCCAAAGTGGCAAACATTGCCGAGAAATGCATCGCATTTGTAAACTGGTGGTAGTTCAATGGCTATGGTGTTGGGCTGCTGAGCTTGATGACGTATTCGATCCAAACTATGGCGTGGAATGCATAAACCCCCATGTACTTTGATTTAGGGTCATGTTAGAAACCTAAGCTGGTCAAAATTTGTGGAGACCTCCACTGTTGCGGCCTCAGAATCAGATTGTGGTTGCGGTATGAAATGCGCTACAATGATTTTTTTTGTTTCACGTTCATTGCCTCATTCATTTTGTTTGTGTAGAAGTTTCATCTTGAGTTCAATGAGGGCTTTTTCGCCTTCAAGCCTACCGGTATTTGTTCGTATTCTGGCTACCTCTTCTGTAATTTTTCATTGTGATCCTCACGACCGAGCTTCATGCAAAGTTCATAGTCCTCACGAGTGAGCTTCATGCGAAGCAAGTGCTCCT
This sequence comes from Dermacentor variabilis, assembly GCF_050947875.1. NCBI lineage: Eukaryota > Metazoa > Arthropoda > Arachnida > Ixodida > Ixodidae > Dermacentor > Dermacentor variabilis. The sequence continues at coordinate 6,471,995 of NW_027460313.1, read as the reverse complement.
TACTCTTTTGCCGAGAATCTTTTGTAACGGTAGCAAGCAGAACACCCAGCTCGCTTCTTACTGCACCATTCCTTGAGCAGGGGGTCCGGCTTGAATTGGCGAGTTGTTAGCACAGGAGAGGGCAGGACTGCAGCTGGGCGAGACTCTAGTGGGGTCCTCTGTAGCTCATGCCTAACTAGCAGAGTAGCTTCACCATTTTGTGGTGCTGAACGCTGCATATCCGCAGCGTTTTCTTTTGATCCTACGGCTTCGTCCTGGCATTGTGTTAAGTCACACTGCCAGAAAGCATCATACTGCATGTCAGCATCTGAAAAGTTCTTGCAATCAGAGTTGACATTAATATCGATTCCACAGTACTTGCATATCTTACGAGCCACATTTACTAATTTTACCATTGCGTAGTGAGCTATACCCGCATATTTAATTCGAAAGCAATAAATTCCCCATGTAGCGGGAAATCTGACGTCCGTCCATCGTTAACTTCTGATAACATCGAAACCCACGTGACCAAGTGATGATGTCACGTTCCCGGCGTTGGACCTACTGTGACTCACACTAATGTCACTATGAACAGCCACGCCGCCGGATGGACGCCGTGGCTGGTCCGACCATAACGCTGGCCCAATCCCAAAATTCACTTGGCCCGCCAAAATTGACTTTGCCCAATTCGAAAATTGAGTCGAATCACGTTCAAAACCGACATGGCCCACTCCCAAAATTGAGTTGGGCCACCCCCAAAATTTGGGTGGCCGACGCTCAAGATTGACGTGGCCCTCTTCAAGCACTGACCAAGTGAAAAGTATCGTGCAGAAGAGTCAGAATGCTTTCGCATTGAACCACGCAAGGAGAGGTAAGTACCTATGTAAAATTTTGCCTTCCTGCATTATGTACCAGTTTTCTTTGCACACAATACTGCACTCTGCTTGCGGTTCGGACATACTAAAGTATGTACATGACACAATGTAAGCCCACAAGGAGACAACAATACAGTGCGTGCCTGCTGGTGCGTCCGGCTGAAGCAGGATGATAGAAATGTTGCATTGAGGTGTTTGCATACGAGCCGCTCGTGCTCATACTGGGAATCATTGCCTATTTTATGTGCTATGAAAATATTTAGCTAGACAAATAGTGTCTCTGCCGACAGTCAATGATGGCATTTGTTTGAATCACGACCAGGCTTTTGTGTATGTTGGTTGATAACGGTACAAAATACAGAGGCAAATATGGGCACTATTGCATCAGAAAATAGGCGCTTAAAAAACAAAGGAAAGGTTTGACTGATAGCAAGTCTATCTGCTATTCCACTTGTATGACGACACAAATCAGTCGGCATGACAGAGGAGGTGAACTTTCTACGTCAGGTATTGCGATGAAACGCATACGCAGCAGTATGCCCTTGCTTTCCGGAAGATATTTTTTCTTCATTTTTGCTTCTGTTTTTCGTACTCTCCTTCAAACCGTCAGTTGATAGTCCAGCACCTTTCTGTCTTCTTGCTTCCTTTCCTAGTTTATTTTTTCTGGAAATTCTTATAATGTACTTAGCGACAAGTGAAATACATATGTGTTTGGCACATAAAACCCATTAATTTGATTTTTTTATTTAAATACATATATGACCACAAACATGCAGCATATGCGCCCATAAAACGTACGCAGCTAATCTATCAATTGTCTGTAGAGGACACAGAAGAGATGATATTGCATGATCAATTTATATTATCCTTCACAAGGTCTGGTCCTTCTCGAACGTTGCGTGGCAACATCAGGATGTCTCTTCCGGATGCAGACAGTGCAAGAGCCTATTGACCTTTATGTCAGCTCATTGCACACGCACGTTTGGTGACCCTAACCACACCACTTTAAAAAAGAAGCATTTTATGTTTGCAACAGTGACATGAAAATAGTGAAGTAATGCACAATCGCAACTGTCAAAACCAGTCTTGGAAGCCGCCAAGAAAGATGCAACAAGTGCATCATTCCTCGTTATTGCCTCCATTATGATAAAACAGAAACAAAACACTTTCTACACTACTTCAACCTCATCGTGATGATGGGCAAAAGTAACGTCAGCATTCTGATGTTCAAAGTATCTTAGTTTCTTGCAGTACTGCTGTGTCAAATGTAGAATACAGAACGAGTTGTTCATTATCCACCTGGAATGCCTCATCTGGTGCCTTTGCGTATTATCAAATCTTGTTTCCTAAATAATTAGCCCTGATCTAATATTTCAGATTAACTCATACTCAGCGTCCGCATCACTGCTGTGTGCCGGATGTAAAGAAGCCAGCAGTGCTGCTACAGCTAGCGTGGACCCTGTGCCAAACACAGTGCGGTCGCTATCGACTGGGTTTGCGAGGCGTCTGGCCATGTGGGATGCCACTTCGCCAACCCTCTGCAGCTCCTCGCTCATGTGGCTATCCGCCGGGCTGTCACCACCCTAGAGAGGGTGGTGACAGCCCGAAAGGACGAAAATTTAACGATCACTAAAAATTCAGTCCTGCCTCTTCAGTTCTATTGTTTTGAAAATACGGCCAGACACATCACGATGTAGCTGCCTTACGTCCTTTTGAGTCCTGTTAGCCCAGCACAAACTGCAGACACAGGTTGCCGTGTGCACACGCACACAGCACCCTGCACATGCAAATTAAAAGCATTTGTGCCGAAATTGTGCATGCTGCTGGTATTTCATTACAGCAAACAGCAAGCCTATACGCAAAGCTAGACCACAGTGTTCGGCCAAACACTGCACTTGCATGCTTTACAAACCAAAAAGGAATCATTACTTTCATAGCAAGACATCCTTTCAGATGGCAACGCAAGCCTTGAAGACATCAAAACATGAGTAAAATTACCAGTCGTGCAAGTGTGTCGTGGAAATCTGACAAGCGCACGCCCCTCGAATACCTGTGTTTGCCTAAACGTTACATTCAACCAAGTTTAATGCAAGGTTATTTCTGGTGTTCAATTTGAACATCCTCGCCGCTGTTCCGTATCCACGCACACACGTGTCACAAGCAGTTTTTGACGGCGCACAAAACCAGCAGCCAGAGATCGCTTCCCGTGTTTTCATCAAGTCTATATAGATGCATACATTTTCTTCCAGAAGCAAGTTGCAGCAGTCTCTGCGCATAAGTAATAATAGAGAACTCTTCTGTTTTGAATCTTTCACGGGTTTCATTAGCATTCGCGCCGCACCCCGTCTCTTTAAGGTTATCCCAACATTTTTTAGCAGCTTCTGCGTTGGTGGCTGCACATTTTGTGGGCTGTTAAATACTTTTGCGAGCTTGTCGCACACCTTACTTGTTTGAATGGACACTATGTCACTTGTCTCGCATTCCCGCACACCGCAGTATCTATTCGCAAAAACCATGAAAAAGCTGAGCTCTTCCTCTGTGAAATTTACCTTGGGCCGCGCCTTTGGCTCCACCTCGTACGGGATAGAAAGAAAAAACACTAAAGACTATTTAAATATATAAAGTAATGAAAATAAGTAAAATTAAGCACAACTACATAAAAATAAAAAAGGACACATATGAAGTAAAAACAATAAGGCACAACACGGTGGAGGAAAGTAAAATATAACGTGGTGAAAACCAAATGCGAGGCGAAACGCCGGTATTAAAAACGTGCGCGGCGTCGACTGGGGAAGTCGGGTTACACAAGCCTGGCCATAAACCAAATGGCAGATAAACCAAAAACGGCGAGCTCTTTATCACGTTATATCAAGCATTTGTAGATTGTTTGTGTAGAATAGCTTGTGTGCCCACCTTTGTAGATTTTTTAAATAAATGTAGTTATATCTTGTCAAAGTAAATATTTCGTAGCAGAAGTTTATCTTGCCTCGCTCCAAGGTAAAACACGGAACGAGTGAAGGGCACCTTTCGTAAGGCTCACTTATGGCACGTTAAGGTGCGTTTTCAAAACGCACCTTGCTCTTTCCATGCACTTTACTTTTCTCGTCCTTTCGTAAGTGGCCTTATCACGATAAGTTAGGTATGTTTTGTGGATTCGGCTGCTATGCTCAATTATAACCCATGGATTAACAGTTGATGCTATATTTTTCGATTTTTCAAAGGCGTTTGATCGTGTTGCTCATCGCAGGTTACTACTGATGACCGCGAACCTTAACATACACCCAACCCATATACCAATTACCGTGTAACTAATGATAAATAAACCCTTTTTCCTTCATTCCCACTACTGTAGGTATTGCTGGTGTTAACCGCGTAAAAAGTAGACCGGACACTAGACGAGAAGACGACACCACAAGCGCTCACTTTCAACAACAATTATGTGAAAGAAACACGGCATCTTAAACCATTTCCACACGTGTCGGAGTCACCTGAATGCGCATCATGTCAAACAAGCACTTTTTCTTTTTTTTTGCACTCAAGATAGTGGGTGTACTTGCAAAAGCTCAGGTTCTTTTTTTGTCAGTAACAAGTAGGGCGTGCTAACGTATTGATCACGAAGTGTGGCCCAATCTTGGCTGCCTCAATTATCTCCCGAACCAGCTGGTCATTGTGTTTTTTTCAGCACTTCACAGCGTCTGAGGGTCACACGCTTTAGAGGGCCAATCCGTGACATGGATACCTGGTTTCCTGTTAGCCGGCTAAACGCAAAGTTCATGTTCATTTAGCCCTTCGTTCGTACATTTAGACGTTTGCCCTATATACTTTTTTCCACATTTCAAAGGTATTGAATACACCACGGCTTCTGTGCTATCCACAAAACGATTCTGGTGATTTATCGTGCACCCTTGCTGCTATTGGCTCTCCTGCACTGACACGTCGCCAAAGGCTTTTCAGTTTTTCCGGGGCAGAAAGCACTACACTGACTCCAGCTTTGCGCCCAATCTTTTTCAAGCAAGGAGATAAGTTGTGCACGTATGGCAGGGCCAAGGTCCTTCGCTTTTCTTTCATTTTCGTCTCTTCGCCACCTTGTTCGCCATGGGAACGCTCTAGATTTAGGTTCTTGCCCATTTGTACCGCAATATACACAGGAAGGTGCGACGGGTAACCAGCCCTAGTAAGGCGGTCAACCTGCCATCGAAAACTTTGTTCCATCGCGTGGTAGCATGATTTTTTAAGCGCATTTGTTAGACAAAGGTTTGCAATGGCTCTCATCGCCAGTTTTAAGGCACTGATTGGAATGGCAGTGGCGCCTTGTCGCGTCTGGGTTCATAGGCCCAGCAGACTTTCCCACTGGGGAGCTCGAGTATGAGATCAAGGAATCTGAAAGACCCTTGCGTGAGGACCTCGTGGGTAAAAGCAAGCGGCTGAAGCGCATGACTATAAAGCACGTTACTTCCTCCGAAACTGCGAGATCTGAATTCGCGCCACAGCCATCAGGAAGAACTAAGTAATCGTCAACATAACGAAGGACTTTCCGGACGCTTGTTCTGGATAGGGCATTCTGAAGTAATCTATCTCTCCGGGCAAAATACAAATCACTAAGTGCTGGCGCAATACATGACCTTATACAGACGCCGTGTTTCTGAAGGTTCACATGCCCCTCCCACATAACATGAGTGGACTTCAAATATAGAGAAAGGAGTTCCAGGAGCCCAAGGAGAGGGGGCTTCGCAGCAATGCCAAAAGACGGTTGACAATATAAAGCGTTAGAGGCGATAAGTTCAGTTTTTAACAGTCATGAAAAGTCTGTTCTGCAAAAAGCAAAGTCAGCTGCAAAGAAGCTATGCGGAAACCTCAAGCTCGACCACCTTGTGCTAGGCAACGAAACTAGCAAAAAATCATCCCTTCACATGTTTTTCAGTGTAAAAACGCATAAACCTGAGTGGCCCCTGCGGGTTACAGTATCGGAGAAGGGCATATGGCAGAAAAAGATTGCCCGGTTTTTTCAGGAAAAACTATAACTACTAACTGTTGACGATCCTCTCCAGGCGAAATCCTCAGACGATGCAATAAGGTTTTTAAAAGACAACTCTAGTACTGACTTTAACGTCTACAGAGCATGCTGCAAATATTTATATTATTCGATCCCCCAAGATGAGATTTTGGAGAGCGTGGAAAAATGTATAGATGCACACGGTGCTGGTCGCTTTTCAAAATGCCTGCGGGGTTTCGACTGGTGGGTTTCTGGAACTCCTTTCTGTTTATTTCAAGTCCACTCATGTTATGTGGCAGAGGAATGTGTACCTCCAGATACACGGCGTCTGTATAGGGTCATGTATTGGGCCAGCACTTCGTGATTTGTGTGTTGTCCAGAAAGATAGATTAATTCAGAATGCCCTAACCAGAACAAGCGTCCGGAATGTCTTTCGGTATGTTGACGATCAGTTAGGTCTGTGTGATGGCTGTGGCTCGAATTGAGATGACGCAGTTTCAGAGGAAGTAACGTGCTTTTGTCATGCGCTTCCGCCGCTTGCTGTTACCCACGAGGTCCCCACGCAAGGGTCTTTGAGATTGCTTGTTGTCAGACTCGAGCTCTCCAGGGGGAAGGTCTGCTGGGCCTATGAACCCAGAGGCGACAAGGCACCACCACCATTCCAATCAGCGCCTTCAAAACTGGCAAGGAGAGCCGTTGCAAACCTTTGTCTAGCAAATGCGCTTAAAAAATCATGCCTCCACGCGATGGAAATAAGTTTTGATCGGCCGGTTGACCGCGTTACTAGGGATGGTTACCCCTCGCATCTTCTTGTGTCTGTTGCGGAACAAATGAGCAAGGCCCTAAAACTCGAGCGTGGCCATGGAGAGCCAGGTGGCGAGAAGCCAAAAATGAAAGAAAAGCGACGGACCGTGGCCCTGCCATATATGCACAACTTATCTCACCGCTTGAAAATGATCGGGCGCAAAGCTGGAGTTAATGTAGTGTTTACTTCCCCGGAAAAACTGAAAAGCCTCTGCCGACGCGTCAATGCAGAAGAGCCGATAAAGCAGCAAGGGTGCACGATAAATCACGAGAGCCGTTTTGTGGATTGCACAGAAGCCTTGGTAAATTCAATACATTTGAAATGTGGAAAAAAGTAAATAGGGCAAACTTCAAGATGCACAAACGAATGACTAAAGGAACATGAACTTTACGTTGAGTAGGCTAACAGGAATCTAGGTATCCATGTCAGGGATTGCCCCTCTAAAGCTTGCGCCGTAGAATTCAGCCGTTGTGAAGTGCTGAAAAAACACAATGAGCAGTTGATTTGGGAGATAATTGAGGCAGCCAAGATTGCCTCACTTCGTGATCAATGCGTTAGCACGCCGTACTTGTTACTCACAAAAAAAAAAGAACATGAGCTTTTGCCTCTACACCCACTATCTTGAGTGCAAAAAAGAAAGAAAAAAGTGTGTGTTTCGCATGATGTGCAATTGCGGGACTGCGACACATGTGGGCAATAGTATAAGAAGCCGTTTCTTTCAAATAAACGTTGTTGAAAGTCAGCGCTTGTGGTGTCGTCTTCTTGTCTCATGTTCGGTCTACGTTTTGCGCTGTTAACACTAGGATGGAAAACAAACAAGCCCAAGCTGCTATTCTAGCGAAATACATGTACGTATTCGTCGATGGGCTTCATGGATTCCTTGCCCTAACGCCACCTCGAGACGGAACAGTAGCCAGAAATGTAATGACGGTGCGACAGACCAACAATTATCAGTTTTTCATGAGAAAAATAGACGAAGAAGTGAAAAATACCTTTAGTTTTATGATGCACTGGAGGTGAAGGAAAATAACAGTACGAAAAACTAGCGTTACCACATAATTTTGTGTCATAATTTATCATAAAGATTAGCTGGCGTTCTTCGAAAAATTTCTGTTTTGCAGTCACTTCTGGCGCCAAGGCACGGTGGTATTCGACCTGAGCTATCAAGGTAATAATTGCTTGGGGTGGGATTACGACACCGTCTATTGACTTTTGTCTCGCGCAGCACGCACAGGCATAACTTTGAATATTAGTAATTGCCTGTTGTTCAAAGAGAGCTGTTTTAATGATCCGACCCTCACAGGGCTGTAAATCACATTGAGTAGAGGGGGGCGGCATAAGGCCGCGACCAGTATAGCGCACGCACACTCACACATGCTCTTATATATATATATATATATAAGCCGGAATAAGCAAAGAATAAAATCCAACTGCAAGAAGTCTAGTGAAGCAAACATTCTCTATAATGAAACAAATTTTTATGGCTGTTCTGCAAATAAATATATTATTCTGAGTGTATTTCGAGCATTTATTTACTGTGCCGATTCCAAGCCGTAAAATAAGTTGCAACTATTGAAACGGCCGGTTTTCTTTCTGAAAAGAATAACTTGGCAGCTAATGCGTTAAGTATATGTGAACTCAAATGAACTAAGTCTAGCTGCAACACAGAACATTGCTTGTGTTCCTTCATTGGCAACCTCAGGAATTACAACAATATATTTAATAGCTTCGCCACTACTTACATACTAATGCGTCCAAAATGCATGTACTTTTGGTATAACACATCCCTCATAATGCACAACTAAATGAATGCGAATGCAACCTTGAGAAACCACAGTGAAGATTCACTCACTTACGAGCAGGTAGCTTGACGCTCAGGTGGCTCATGAAGCAGTATTCTGCGCCAAGAATCTTAGTCGAACAAGGGTGGTGACCAGGTGGTGACCAGGGGCGTAGCCAGGAGGGGGGGGGGGAGCTTATGGGGCTTCAGCCCCCGCCCCCGAAATTTTTTCGTGCTCTCCATGCGCCGTCGGCCAAAACAACCCCCGGCACCGGAAATCATCCTCGATTTTATCGAAAATGTCCTTTTCACGCTCGAAAAAAACATTTTAGCGCGAAAATTGCGAAATCGGGCTGGATTTCGCGGCAACACCCATGCACCGGGAGTCACATATCGTAACGCAAGGAGCTCCATCCGAGCACAAAGTTCCAAAGGCGTGGCGGGTGGGCTCGTAGCGGCATCTCGCTGAGGCCGCGGAATCCGGGGAGCGCTTGGATTTCAATTCTGACACTTTATGGCTATAAAATTCTAACTTCTGATGCGAACGGTGCATTGACATTTCCAAAGTCGTGCTTTAGATTTTCAATTCCGCAACTTTGTGGGTATAATGTTGTTATAAACATATGACACCAAAGGTGCATTGACTTTTCTAGTCTTGGATCGGAACATACAACGAGACAAGCCAAATCAACACACTATCAGACAAACTGACAAAACACGCAGCGAGGTCCGATGAGACGAAGTGTTGTGGTGGTTCATTTGTGCCATCATGTCGCATAAAAAATATCAATTTTTTTTTTCACCTCCGCCAAAGCATCCATGTCAAGACACTAAAGCCAGCCAGGGTAACTACGCTCTTATTTATTTTTTCTACTTTAACATTTATTCATGAGGACACATTGAGCCTCTTACATTTTTTTTATTCTCGCTACCCTATCCGCGGGCTGCCAGAGCCAGCTAGAGCGCATGCGTTTTCCTTGTGTTGCCCCGACCACCGCGCGGCGTGCTTCGGTGCGCGTGTGGTATTCTCTGGCCGGGTGAATTTTTACCTGGCAGCGTTTTGGACGCCTTCTGGCAAGCAGACGAGAAAAAGAAACAATGGTCACTCACCGCCATCACTGTGAAGACTCGACGGATTACACCGTGTTCACTTGAGCGCAACCTCTCCGGAAAGACTTGTCTCGCCGGTGTAAAATACCGAGCACTATGCGTATGGTTCTCGGTAGACCAAGTGTCTCACGTTTTCTTCGATATTCATTCGGTAGCCACATTAGTTGCCCAAAATAGGCATGGGATTGTGGCCAACATACTCTCCCTTGCGGTTTTTTTTTTCATTTCGGTGCCCCCGCCCCACAAAAGGAAAAAAAATGCATTGTTGCGGCGCAGCGAATTGTCGCATGGTGACAGTTTGTTACTTCTTTTGCGGAAAGTAATCGGCCACGGCACGCTCCGGTTGCCGGATACTATTATGATACTATTCTGATAGTAATTATATGGACACTCCAGGCGCATTCCTGCTGTCACCGTCTCCCTCATGTTTCCTGTGAAGTCTAAGGGCAATAACGTTGTGACCGCGCGCGCATGCTCTATGTGCGAGTGAAACAGTAGGGGAGGTGGAATGGGTGAGCCAACGATGGTGGCTCAGTCTTGTGTGCGCAAAGGAGAAAAGCGGGGAGCAAGCGTGCCGCCTTCCGTCGCGCGCGACACATCGGAGGGAGTGGAAGGAATGGGACCGGGATCTAGGATTCTGTGAATCTGTGATTGCGCAACATGTTTATTTGCCTTGTTTGACGCATTATATACAGTGACTTTTTCTTAGATACGTAATTTATTGGAGATATATACGCATACTTAATTATCTTGTTGCTAGGTTTTGTGTATACGTGCAGTGAACTTTCTTTCCAGTGGCAGTCTTTTGCCTTTTACCAAGCATTTGTATATTCCATTGTATCTTCGCATTTCTAATGAACGAGGGCGAGTTAAATGAAAGAGCCTATCCACCCCGCGCAATAATGGTTCGGTTCACCATATGCGAGGCATGCGCGTATCACACAGGCATCTTTCATTTACAAAAGTGACACGCAGATGTGAGGGTAAATGTTGTTTAATGCTCCCATACACTGGATTGAGCACGATTGCGTGACGTAAAGGACACTTGAGAAGTTGAGCAGCGGGGTGCCATGAGGTTTATGACAGCTGAAGGTGTTTCCCAAAAAGAAATTAGTCGCCGTATGGCTGCCGTGTACGTTGAACATTGCTTTCATTGACCACTGTGAAGCGTTGGAGCAAACGTTTGAAAAAAGACGTGAAAGTTGCAAAGACGATCCAAGACCGGGCCATAGCCATCGCCCAATCACCCTCAACACAAGTACAAAAGTTGATGAGCTGATGAAACAAGAACGGAGGATAAGCATCGATGGACTGGCAGAGCGTGTGACCAACAGTCGCGGTTCGGTTCACACCATAATTCATAAACATCTCGGTCATGGGCCCTTGTGTGCGTAATGGATACCCAAGATTTTGAACACCGCCAGAAGAAGGTTCTGCGCTGCCTTGACTCAACCGATCCGGTATCACAATGAGGGTGACGACTTCTTGTCTGCAATTGTGATTGGGGGCGAACCATGGCGTCGCTACTACGAGCCAGAAACACGACGGCCAAGCTTACAGTGGAAACATTCTAATTCAACGCCCCCAAAGAAAGCAAGGGCCATCATGGGAAACGTGTTGTTTACTATTTTTTTGCGATCGTCAGGGGCCAGTGCTGATAGAATGTTCTAAAGCCGGAGAGGCTGCGTGTCGCAATCCAGAACAAACGACGTGGAAAATTGACGAAGGGGGTAATCTTGTTCCACAACCTGGCTATAGTGGTGGGCTGCTGAGAACTAGGCCGCCGAATCGAATCCCGGCCACGGCGGTCGCGCTTCGATGGGGGCTAGTCAGCTAGTCCAATCAGCTAGTCTAAGGTTACCTAATTGAACAAAATCATTGTAAAATTTGTGACAAAATGTCAGAAGTATTTATTTCATTCAAGAGAAATGGTTACATAATAATGTTTGCACATTTTAAAAGTAAAAAGGAAGATGAGTAAAACCGTACCAATACCAAAGACATAAGCACCGAATAATGGCACAGGCTTGTTCAATTAAATTTTAAGCAGAACAGTTTTTTTTAAATAACCTCACTACGAACTATCACATGTTTTCATTCGAAAAGCACTGCATCTTATTATAAAGCACAAAAATAACCGGTCACATAAGCAAGAACAACTCTGAGTGTGTCTTTAACACAAGGATAAAAAAGTGGGCGAGTTGGTACAGTAACATGATCTTGGATTGTAGCGCGAAGTGACACGGGCACAGACTAGAAGCAGACAGGATGAGCACTAACTCTCAGCTAAATTTTTATTGAAACGACGAACACACACACACACACACACACACACACACACATTATATATATATATATATATATATATATATATATATATATATATATATATATATATATATATATATATATATATATATATTTATATATATATATATATATAGGTGACTGCAAAAAACCGCAGCACATCATGACTATTGAATACATAGTAGTAACATGAAGACGACAAACAAAAGCTATCAGCCATCAACTGCATGGCAAATCTGAGTGCAAGCTATTCTCTTATCAAGTATACCTGTAGGCATTGCGACCAATGTGCTCCCAAGATGTACGAGGCATTAGTCATTGCAGAGTTGTAAGGACATGGTAATCCTAGGATGATTATGTTCTTGAGGCTTTTTTCCCCACTTTCCATCTTTTGAAACGTGTATACTTTAGTCATGAAAACAAAAATGCTACAACTGGCGTGTGATAACTTTTGCATGTTATTTCCTAGCAGCTCATTGAAACGAGCCACGATGACAAATTTAAATGCTGTTACCTCATCAGACATTCAAATTTCTTAAACACAAACAAAACCAGATAGGCATTAGAGTGAGCATCACTTAAATACATTACACTGGTTTAAAGTTATTGCACCACTTTGTGCCAGGTAAAAACGTTAGAAACACAAAAAATGTTAAGATTCTACGGCCAACCGTGAAAACTAAATAAAAAAATCATTAAGCTTTCTTAAACGGGTACAGGAGCTTTACAACTGGCCGTCTTGGTGATGGACACGCAGATAGATGAGCAGCCATTCCACTGAGACGAGAATGTTGAGGGCTTCGCATGGAAATCTGTGAGACGCTGCAGAGTAGTTCTTGGTCCACGTGAAGGAGGTTGCTTGCATACACGTCTGGGCCACCATACTGAATGCATGGTGTTACCGGAACCTTTTCCCCCTGCATTGCGGTAAAAAAGCATGGTTAAGTTTATACGATATTTAATATGCAAAAAAAAGAGGTGAGGCATGCAGACAGGACACGAGAGTAGAGAAGTGAACACGAACGCGAAAAACATGAAAAATTTCATTAAATTGTTTTATTAGATAAAAATTTTTATACTATGTCATTCATTATGAGGCTTCATAACCGCAACACATTTAATATATAAGCAGGTAGAATTATCGGTTTGGTCAGTTTGTACAAGCTCGTTTGAGGCAAGAAATCGAGTTTCACAAACACAACCTCAACATTCTTGATTGAAAAAGGAACACCTCACATGACATGCAGTCCTGTGAGTAGGAATTGCACAGTTCAAGAAAAACAAATCAAAACTCACAGACCGATCCTGAAAAAGGAATTAGCACCTGCTACTGCAAAAAGCGAACTAATTGATAGGTTTTAGCAGCACAAGGGCATCTTTGGCCAATGAGCGCCGTCTATACTGCAAAAGATAAACTTAGTGCATCTTTACAAAGCAAATATATAAAGATGACTAATGCCTCTCTGCACTACAGTTGCTTTGCTCTAGCGTGAAGTCATTTTAATGCATGCACACGTACATACACATGCTACATCCTAGTGTAACAGCTGCAGAATTAAAATTCGGCAGCAACAAAGTCGCAACCTTTAACCACTGATCTCAAGCTGTACTAGTGACTGGAGGTAGTACCAATATCGCCAATGACGAGTTGCACTCTTTCTGCCCGATGTTATGCTGCTCTTATGTCAAAGATGAGTTACAGTCGGCATTGAGGGAAAGCTGCCCTCAAGAGCAGCTCTTTTTGTGTTATTTCTAACCAGAGACCAATGAATTAATATATTTTTAGAATGAGAATGACACCTAAAAATGGAGCACGTAAAAAATTTGCTACATTTTTCCGGAATTAACTTGGGGGTTAACGGCTAAAGCGGCAATCCAGACACTAGAACAAGTTTCGACATGTTTGCTACCAGTGAATGCTAGAAAATATGTTGGCATTTTGTAGTTTTGTCCAACAATGCAAAAGGGATTCTTAATAACTGAGGAAATAAATGGAAAAGTATCATGAAGTATATTTCGTGAATGTAATGCAGAATCACTCAACTTCTGTTACTATATAATCTCCACTTGATTAACCTGCACTTTCTGAACTAGTTCAGGAGGTGCTGCATTTCACTACTCATTCCACCAGTTCAACGTGGCAGCAACTGCACGTTGTGATTTGTTTTACTTAGTGCAGGCTTTGTACAGGGCGAGTTCACAGCATTCCCTGCACTTGGCCGAAAGGTAGTGCATGTTTACGCAGCAGGTGTGGTGCCGCTTCTGCACGAGCGAGGCGCAGAAATCAGAGTTTCATACAATAATTACTAGAGGGAACTCTGACGTTAGTCTCCACAGGAGATCAAACAAGAACGGCTGTACCAGCATGGAAATTATGGGAAGTACATGGATTTGCCTAAACTTCGTCTGTTTGACTTCAAACGGCTTTGTGACTTTGTAAACTAGTCATTTTCAACAATATACTGTGTAATAAATAAATAAACATTAAAATCGTCCGACGACAGGATTCAAACACAGGAACTCTAGAACAGAAGTCTGATATTGAAACCATTAAGCCACGGAGGCATGTATCGACACGCGAGTGTAACGCCCTGATGAATTTATCGCGGTCATACCAGTGCCCTGAGACGCTTGGCGCCCTTCGATTTGGCTACCTGGACAAGCTCAATCGTTGCAAATAATAGCAATTGTGCGTGTTGGCGCCGTCTTCTGCACTTCGAAGAGTATAGACTGCGCTGAAATTTACGAGAATAAGGTTTATATAGCGTATAATATACGAAGCCACAAGAACGTCTGAATTCACAAGCACGAATATCAGACAAATCCATGTGCTTCCCATCATTCCCATGGTGGTACGACTGCAGCGCCAGAGTTCCCTCTAGTAATTACTGTAAGAAACTCTATGGCATAAAAAACCGAAGTTCCTCGCATTTTGTTCTGGAGTAATAAATTAAGTTTTGCTAATCCCATAAATCTTACTGGTCATTAATTCCAAGCTTTAGTGCAGTCACATGTCTAGTAGGCAATTGTGGTATTTTGCATAAACATTGAAAAGGCAACTGTGATGAATGTTCACTCTGGTAAATTGTTTATGATCGAGTAGCATAGACTACTGAAGCAATCTCTGGAAGGCAAGTGAAGTAATTTTCTTATTAGCAGCCTTTAAACAGCATTCGAGCATATGACACATGCACCTCAGATATGCAGATAATATTTCCTTGACTCAGCAAGAAGCGATGCTTCATGTTCCACGAGGCTTTTTCTATCAAAGCAGTATTGCTGCTCTCTAAAAACAATGCCAATGCAGATGATCCAAATATTTTTCAGGGGCAACAGTTATGCCTGAAATCATGCTAGATTAGTTTTTTTTAAACACATGCTCAGACCATGTTAGAAGTGCTTCTTAATATCCTCCTATTTATTAGACTAGTCATATATCTGTACACAAAGGCTACTAATTAGGTTCCATGCTATATCATATTAACAAAAACTTCACTGAGTAATACACATGCTATGATAAGATTTGAGACCACATTAAGATGCTGAACAAGGTGAATTCATTATTTTTAAAATGAAGCTCCTGTTCTTCCAAACGAGAAGAAAGGATACTGAGGGTCAAAATTTTTCTGAATCACAGCTGGAAGATGCCAGGGAAGGCACGTGGAAACTTATTTTTAATTTTCTATTTAAATGTAGAAATGATAAAGCGAAATGAAAATGGTAAAAAAACAACCAGGCATGGGGGGAGAACGAACCTACAGCCTTTGCATTAGGCATGCGATGCACTAACCACTGTGCCACCGAGGCAGCATTCAACCGTCCACAATGGCCCCTCAGATTGTCGACGCTCGAACACGGCCGTAGTACCACAGTGGTTAGTATATCACATGCGTAATGTGAAGGTTATGGGTCCGTTCCCCACCCACAGGTGGATATCTTTTAATCCACTTTAACTTACCTAGAATTTATCATTTCTATACTTCATATAAAAAACTTAAAAGATGTTCCTGTAGGCTTTCCTTGGCCTCATTATCTGCTGGCTTCTTCCAGTTCTGTTACTTCCAACACTTATACATATTCTAATCTGGTAAGTAAACAGTTCTGCATGATGCTGGAATGCAATATAAAACATTATTGCAGGGCCGTGTTATGTAGAATGCCTTACATTGCCCAGGCAAGGTGTATTTATGTCAATCTGAAAAAAAAAAACAATTCCCACTCTAGGCAGAAATGCTGTGTACTGCTGTGTGCAACAGGATTTAACGAAAACAATTTGTTCAGAAATAAAGCCACCAAAGAACGAGGAAATATGAAAACTAGATGAAAATTTGTGCAGTTGCATGTTAAAAATTTAGCACAGCAACAGATGAAGACATAATGAAGGAAGCGCGTGGATGGTTTATTTTGGACACACGAGGCAATATACTTGAAAGATGCATATGAGCTTACACGTGGAGAAATATTTTTTATGTAGCAGCTAAACTACGAACAGGCCTAGAACACACTGATACAAGGTGTCGAGCATGTAAATCTTATCATGCCCTTAAGTCAAAGAAACATGGCTGTTTCTCATGATTCGCTACACATGGCTAGCTCACACAACTTAGCCACTTCTATATATGCCTTGTAATTACCAGGTGGTCTGTATGACATGTGCAAGCTTTAAATATGTACAAGCGCCACGTAGCTGGACAGCACCAAGGTAATGTCGTTTGCCATCGTTTTAAGGAAGTGAAACCAATTCTTGCATTTTTCCTAATTAGGTAATTAGTTAATAACGATTACTTAACTGCTCAAATATTATATTCAAAGCAAAAGTGTCAGTGCGAAAATTGTAGAGCATCCTGAAAAATTCCCAATCCAGCTTTCTACTGCTCAATAGGTGCAACAAATTTTTCTTTCAAGCTTCAAAGAAGCCAGTGAACACATGCAAGAAGTGCCGTGCAACTAACCGCTCGTGCACCTGAACACCATTTGGCTCCTCCTTTCATGCTGGAAAAAAAAACTTCTTGAAAAGAATATTTTAGCAATTGATTAATTATTATTGACTATGTTTTAGGCAAAATGCATGAAATAGTGTGACTGCCACCTCCATTTTCGGCGACATGAATTGATTCCATTTTCATGTCCAAATCCAGCTATACATGGTGCGTGTTTTGAGCTGGTTCTGTAATTTAGGCTGGTTTTGACTAATTGAAGCTTCGCACTTTAATAATGGAGTCAGGTTAAAAAGAAATTGGTACATAAACGGTCGCTGTCAGTACTCCATACTCCTTTAACTTAGTGCAAAGTGCTTGTGAGCCAAGAAGTTGGTAGTTCTAAGCAGTATTTCTCATTTTGACCTGGTGTTATAGCCCACTTACTATGATGCCATGCTGCTCAGTCATGCTGGTCCCAGCTTCAATCTAGGCCATGGCAGCTGCCCTCCAATGAGGGTAAAATGCAATAACGCTTATGCACTTAGATTCAGGTGTAGATTAAAGAAGGCCAGGTTCCCAAAACTTCAGGTTGTGACTTTGGAATATAAAAGCCCATAATTTAATTTTAAAATCTAAATGTGCTTTATTAGGAGCAGGGGCATCATCTTGAGCTTTTACTGCACTGCCATGGCACCAAGAAGCTCCAAGTAAATAAAAACAATTTCTTAGACAATGTACATATCTTGCAAACATTTACAAACACTTCTCTGCATGCACCTCTGTTGCTGTTATATTTACATCCGTATGCCAAGGCGGGTTATGATGTTAGAACATGTTTCGAACTTGTTTTTTTTTACCGCTTTAAAGTTATTGGTTACTTTGCATCTCATTGTGTCGAACGCACATTTCAGTGCATCAATTTCTTCAGAAAGTGCACTCCTCTTTATTTATTTGTGCATGCAAAAAGGGTTCAGAAGAACTGCTTTCTGAAGGTCTGTATAACAAAAAAAAACATTTCTATGTAGGCTGCACAAAGATCAAGGATTGGTTTTTAAATATGTTATTTAGTTATTAAAAAAAGAGGCAGCTGTCAGTATTCTGTTCCAAAGTAAAAATTTCCCCTATCTGTCTCTGCTTCAGTTTCCGATGTTGATGGTCCATTCGGGGGCACTCAACTGATAGGCTGCACTTTGGCGATGTCGGATGTGCTGTCACCAGACCCAAGGTCGATCGACATCCTCACCAAAAGTCGAGTCCAAACGCTATAAAAGAAATATATCATTTTGCTATCAGTTTTGTCATCTTGCGTGTTTCACACACGGCCGTCAGTGGAATATTTCGTCACTTGGATACTGAAAGAAATTCAAGCATATTCTGGCAGCCAAGCTGATGATGATGATGTTGGTGTTTTATGGCGCAAGGGCCAGGTTTGGCCAAAGAGCGCCACGACAAGTGGTAATGTTGACGATGTATTATGGAAGATGTACCCTGGCTGTAAACTGGCCTAAAATATGTCGCTGTAAAGTGCGTAAAATCTACGTGCTATAAAATTATGGCGATGACTAATCACGAATACTATGAACATTAAAATCCATCGTGGAAGAATGATGCAAAATAGAAAATATATAGGATGGTAAAATTACTTGGAGCACTGCTGCCTCGCCAGAGCCCTTGAAACACAAGGGCCTAGAGGCATGTGCTATACAAAAGAGCTATCACAGCGGCATCCTCTGAAGAGAGGACGGCAGCCAAGCTGAATACACAGTAAATGGAGAACATTAAAGAGCAAATGCAGTTGTCACATTAGATTGATCAAGTACAGCAGAAATGGAAAATAAATCAGTGATACTGTGTCTGTTGGCTTTGAATGCAAGAAACGTAAAAAAAGGAACATGCAGCCACGCCACTTTGAATTTCCCGCGTTTGCTACACCTCACAAGTTTGGCATCGTCCGGTACTCGGGGATAGTAACCGCTTAAAATCAAGATGAACGAGCGTCGGCACAAATTAACAGGATACTTAACCGGGCAATATTGGCGCATAAAACAACTCACGTAGCGAAGCTACTGGCAATTACCCGATGACGCATCTGCGGGCGGTGCGGTTCGGGCGAATTCAAAAAGGAATGAGAGTTTCACTTGTTTCACGCCTATTAAGCTAAGACAGAATTTGAGCTTCTTACTAAACTATACTGGATATTTACGCTCCGAATAAAACGCAGGAAATTTTTTTACGTCACATTGCGTACGTATGAAGGTGAGGAAATTGCTTTTATTGTATTCTGCCAAGGCGGCATGTAGCAGCTACCACTCTCATGCAACAAAAGCATAAAAGTGGTACTCGTGACACCGTAAACAAACATATACAGCGCCAACGTTACGCCTCTTGGAGTTGGAACTAAGCACGATCAAGCCATTTTTCTAGCCTTCATAACGCCATGAACACGACCAAACATCGAGCGAAACAACTCTCTGCTCTCGAAAATTATTACCGCTTCCATTTATATACCTATCGCTGCCACAAGCAAAAGTCAATGGGCTAGCTGTCCACAAGCCGCAGATTAGACTGACAGCAACATATTACGGTAACGTAAAACAATTTCCACGCTAACTTAGCAGCCGCGGTGTGCTCTAAGTGCCAAAGTTCTCGTTTGCCGCTCGAAATTCACACCATGATGACGGGCACTGCATCTTTCACATAAAATAGTGCACGCTTTGCTCCGGAGCTCAATAGGAGGGCGAAACGCATTTGCACGTACCTGAAATCCGTATGCCGGAAACCCGTCGACGCTTCCGAGAACGGGGCGCACAGCACCCGTACAGCACCCACGGCGGCTTACAGTCGTACGGCGGCACAGCACCCGTACGGCGGCTTGACTTGGACGTGAGGCACTTCTATCAAACGTTTCACATGCGACATGTTTCACACCGATTGCGCGAACACCAGAAAATGACGCAGGCCGCATTGCGACGCCGAGCAGACGTGCATCCACCGATGAGCTGTGTGCGCGGATTGCAGAGAACAAAACCATACAATACGTTAGGCGCGAGAAGATGGCGGCTCTCGTTGCGGAGACGAAGCGGACGAAGCAATCATAGAGTTACTATACTGACTCTAGAGGACAAGCTACCCATAGGGCCCATGCATTGAAATCGGGAACCGCAAGAGCGCCGCCATGTTGCTACGCGCCGAGGTTGCCAGCTCCTGAGACGCTTGCTAGACTTGGTGACAGTAGTCAGTTTTAATCCGGCAACAGTAGCAGCGTAGCAGCATGGCGTCTCGCTTGTACTGTCGTGATGTGTGCGTGCAGCCGTGTGTTTGGGCTTTATAAGTTGGTTCTTTATTCTATCTTGCGGGATGGTGCGGGTGTGGTCCATGTTGGCCGTACAGGTGGCAGTTATGCAACCGAGGGATGATCCTGTTGAAGTTTCCGGTGGTATGCGGTTTTCAGCGGTCACGCCTGTTGCAGGAGTGTCACTCGACGAGGTTACGAGCTCGAAGCTGTGGTCAGATTCCTCGTTGGCGTTCCGTAATTCTCTTCGCACGGGCGCGGTATTTTGCAAAAGCCGCTTCCGCGATCTATCGTCGCGACGATAGATCGGGCTTTTTTATTATTATAAGCACTGATCCAGTTGGGGTAGGGCACATGTAACCTACAAACGGAAGTCTCAGGAGAGCACCTAAGATTATAATAAAGCAGGCGGCGCAGGAACTCCAGGGCACCCAAGGGACAGTGGGGGGTCAAAGCTCGAAGCAGAGCGGTATGTAGGTTGGGGCCGCCGAGGCAGGTGTGTGCCAGGGAGTGTTCGCACGGACAGCTCCCCTGGCACGCGCAGCAGATCCTCGCAAGGTCGAAATACCTTAAAGGCACCTGCGCCCATGATCTTTCTTTTGCCTCGATGCAGTGTGCACGATTAAAGAGAATAATATGGAGGGCATCCGGTGCAGTCGCGAATGCGTCATGACAAATGTAGCTCGCGTCGCCTGGCGTGTGCAGTAATATCAGAGTTGGTTGTGTGAACTTTATGCATGATACGTTTTGTTACGGTACCTTAACGCAATGGGTCTAGAGGACGGTGTTGGTACATTTTTTCGTACCGCCCTAATCCTATACCCCCCACTACAAACACACACACATACCCCCCCCCCTTTTTTTTATGTATACATACAATTCCTTGCCATGACGGATCACAGCCTCCTTTACTTTTGAACAATAGAGGAGGCTATGGACGGATTGAACAGTTCAAGTTGTCAACTTGTCAATAACTGTCATAGGAATTGCTGTAATAAACACAATTCCACGATCGGATTGTTTATTCTCATTTTTTGTTGTAACACTGAGGACTACATAGAACTTTATTTTGTATATGTGAGAGAAGCATGTGGATATCACGAGCTTAAGCCAATGTGCGATACACAGACAAAGCAGCTGCTACAACATGAACTGCATTGAGGGCCACACAACACATACGTAATTAAAGGTGCAAAATATAGGGGGAAGCTTCAAAATACGCTCTGTAGTGTAAAGTGTAACAAAGCAAAGTGTAACATAGATTGTATGTGTACAATAAATGTTCAAAAATACAATGCATCAATGTCCCATTTGCCTTCAAGTTTATTATCAAGTTCAAGTTTACTGAAGTTTATTATGAGCATATGTACAACAGGAATCTACTGACACACCCGTAGTCAAGGTGGCTGTTCGAGGTGTGCTGGCTGCCTCAGTGTAAGAAAAAGAAATTGGGTGAATGTCAACACCAGTGCCACTGCTTCTTGCCTCTGACCTGCACGTGCCTCCACGGCATCTTTGTGCACAAGTGTGCTGGCGTGGCGAGGCGTAGGAGTCATCCGAGAGAAAGAGTATCGTTTACATGGAGAAGTGGCTGTTCACATTGCCTGCCGCTTTCCCTCAAATTTTTCCTTGGCGACTAGGGTGACACACCCGCCGTCAAGGTGGCTGTTCGAGGTGTGCTGGCTGCCTAAACGAAAGAAATTAGATGAATGTCGATACCAGTGCTATTGCTTCTTACCTGCATTTGCCTCCACGGCCTCTTGGCTTGCGGAGTCTGTATGAGGGAGCTGCTGTGACTAGGCGTAGGCATTGTCTAAGCAAAAAGAAAAGGCCATTCAAATGGGAAATTATTGAAATCAATGCAGTTATGTCTGCTTCTTGCACTCTTCTTGCCCAAAAATTTTCAAACATAGTGTCCAGTACACACCAGGACTTTGACTGCTTCTGCTTTTTACCTGCAGGTGTTGCTGCGAGATCCTTAATATGGCTGCGTGCGGCATTGTAACACTTGGTGGAGGCATTTCAAGTGGTAGCCAAAAATATAAAGAATCATCCTTGTCTGCACGAATGCTTTCAATTTCTAAATGCAGTGGTAACTATCACTATTAGTGCAAGGCCCCCCACATCTATGCGGCAAGTTCCATAGCTCGAAACTGAATTTTTCCTTTAGTGTTTAAAGGAAATAATAAACAAGGCGTCTTAAATAAAAAACAAGGCGTCTGATATGTCCACATTAGATGTGATGTGTTTGTTTTTATTTATCCCAGTGTGAAGAGAGCATCATTAAATTGTTTTTTTATTTTTGCTTGTCTTGTTTTTTGGTTTATTTCTGAATTTATCAAGCACCAGTCTCATGATGCCAAAATGACTTATGTAATGGCAATCAGCTTTTGTTTTGCAGAAAAACAACGCATTTCCTGACCCATTGTTTGACATCCCCTCACTCGCATAATTTTGCAGAGTATTCTATCTATATTGACTTGCTTGACCTCCATTAAAGAGTCTTGCATTTTCAAATACGACTCTTTCCTTAAAACCATTCGACACTTCTCATAATTTCTGTACCTTGGGCTTCGATACTCTGCATTCACCATTTTTGCTTGTTTCTGACTAAAAATGTCTGTTTTAATTTAGAGCTTAAATTTTACCTTTGGAACACACGGAAGGGCTTGCCATTGCATATCTGCATAAAAGGGAAACATGTTTCATTAAACATTTGCAAAATGCAATTGAAGATTGATGAATGCAGCTTGCAGTGTGATATGACTGAATGAGCCATAGAAGTAACTCATCTCACTCGGTAAATTAAAGCACATATTAGTGTGATGTGCAAGATACGTTACACTAACGTGGTGGGTTCTCTTGCTTATACAGCAAAATAATCGGTGCGCGAGAAAAAAATTATTTTTGCATCCCCCTTGTACACACTGATTTAAGGAGAATGAGCTGTAGCTGTCCGCATGATCTACTTATTTTACCTGCGAGTATGGTCAACAAAAATGTGTCCCAGCTGCTTAGTGGTACTCGGGATTATGTCAGTATTGCATATGTGCCTGTTGTAAATAATTGTAAACTGGAAATAATTGAATTTTGAGAATGCTCGCAGGGATCTGATGTGCATATCTTAAGTTTATGGATACATGTAAAAGACTCAGCATCAAGTGCAAGTGAACGTTCCCGCAGGCCCGGAGTCAATCATGCAAATAGATTCGCTGCACAAATTTGTGACCAGAAAAGATATTCCACATGAAATGGCATGCAAGGAAGTGCTGAAAATATTGCACAGTTAATAAAACGCCTACGCTATAATATGTGGGTTGATGCACTCGTTATGCAAAACGGAGGTGAGGCGTGCAGACAGGACCCAAGAGTAGAGTATTTACAAGCAAACAACACGAGCGCCGCCCACTTCTCTACTCTTGTGTCCTGTCTGCACGCCTCACCTCTGTTTTGCATAATGAATCCTTACCAAGTAGCTGAGCTTTCTGCCGTTCTAAGTCTCGATGCACTCGATTTCGTCCGCATTAGGCACTCGCCTCTTGATTACTTCGTGGCACAGAAATACTCGGCATCAGGCTGTTTGTCTGCTGTGGCCTTTGTAGAAGCATGATTGTTCAAAGTGCAACAATTAAACAGATTCTTTGAGTTGCTTGCGGCTTCGCCAGTACAATTCCGGTGCGCTGGTCCGCCGGTCCAGCAATTTCTTACTGAAGGGAAACCTGCAAATAAAAACACCGCTCCGCATGCAGAAAAATGCTCTACTGTGACGCTTCTCAAACGATTGTGATGCACCACAAGAGCTGCCTACTCGCGTGATATTCTCAACAAGGAGATACATTTGTTTACCTACATGTGAAGGTATATGCCAGAGCACTTCGGGGCTTCGGTGGCACACAAGGCACGAGTGTGTGTGCCATAGCGTCCGATGTCGACGCGCGATCGCATGTCAAACCTAAACTGTACGAAACTACTACGCATCCAAAAAACAGATTCGAAACCGAAATTCGCGTCATCCTTTATTGCAAGAATGCGTACGTCGTGATTTACATAAGTCGCGGACTTAGCGATCGCTTTCTGTAAACTTAATATTAACGTACCACCTTCATAAAGCCATCAGGTATGCGTCTTTAGATGAGAAAGCATAAGGTGACCTGTACTTGCTTTCAGCTCTTTCAATAGTAATTGCGCTGGCCACATTGACGAGTAGCAACAGGGCGGCGCCCTAGAGGTTCCCACTTTTCCGGCCCAGCTTTTCCTCTAGAGTCGTTCTACTAACTCTATGGAAGCAATGACGCGCGAATGAATGTTGCCAACTGTTGGTTCCGCGTTATGCCGGCGGTGGTGGCTTTAGTGGCGTGTGTTGCGGTTGTCTAAATTTTTATTTCTTTTCCCCAAACAGTATAGCTAAGATCAGTTATTTGTTTTAATTTTTAACTGTGTCGTTTGGCATTATCTTTGTCTTTTTATGCTATTAAGCGGCCAATTATGGCCTCCCAGGTTCGCGCGCGCCAGCTTCGCGCGCAAATCCCAGAGGCCATAAGACAACTCGTTAAAAAATGCCGTTCTTGACGTTAACGTTTCATCATCGTTTCTTCAACTGAGATAGGTAGTGTCCCTTTTCCCGGGGTTGGAAGGGGGCGATCAAGACGGCATCGCTCAGCGGGGGGCGGGGGAGTGGGTTGGTGGTGGTTCTTATCGCGAAATTCGCGAACCCTGCGATTTTTTTTTATAACGTAAGCATTTCTATACTTATCCAACAAGAAAAACCATCCGTCCGTCAGTCCCTACCGCACGATATCTTTCAAAATAGAACCCGCAGCAGCGAGTGAATTCACCTTCGTGCTAGCTCTCGCTTCAACGCGACCGAAGCGGCGAGAACACTGCGCTCACGAAGCTCTCAGCTCATGCCGCACTATGCGCTTTTCGCAGATCACTTTCAAGATAGGTGTACGCGCGGCTGTTTTCAAAGCGAAGTAAACGGTGAGAACACAGCGCGTGAAGTTTTCAGCAGTGGACACACTCTGTCCACAATGCAGTTCGCTTTCAAGATACGGTTCGCGCGGCCGTGCCACAAACAGCCGCCGCCGGAGAACGGTTGATAATGGTTCGACGCGGATGAGGAGGGCTAAAGAGCGATAACAGCTCAAAACGAACGGAACGTCACCAGCGCGCCTGGCCCCGCCACCTGCAGTACTTTGCTTGCGCCGCCGACCAGAGCAGCTCGTGTCGCCGCAGCGCTGTCGCTTATACTTGTCGGATCAAGTCTCATAACATTGATAACGACATGGACTGCGTGTAGATGAGGAAGAGTCACAATGCTTACGCACACTTAGACAAATCCGAGAGGAGTTCCTGCGTGATTTTTTTTACCGGAAATGTGCAGTCAGCGGTGGGACCCAGAGTTGACAATGCCTGTAAGAGGGGTGCCAAGCTTCTTTTTTTTTGTGAGAGTCTTGCCCAGCTCCCAAAGATCTGCTCAAGCTAAGACGGCTGTATGTGTTTTTTTATTGTCGCATGCCCTCGAACCGCCACAATCCTACAGTGCAATGGCATTAGAGCAGTATTCACGTCCAAAGGGAAATGCAGCCGGTAATTGGGCTGCCTAAGGTTTGCGGCCCGGCGGCAGCTGCCCTCCCGTCCCCCGTTTCCGTTGACAAGTTAGGGGGAGGGGTCTAGAGCAATCTAACACCCCCCTCCCCACAGTGGCGTAGCCAGAAAAGTTTTTCGTGTGAGAGGGGGGGTCCCAATTGACCGTGGAGAAGGGAAGGAGCGGGGCCATTGCCATAGCAGCAAAAATTTTACTGTTAGTGAGCGTTACAAGTGCCCGGCATGCCCCAATTGGCTACGCCGCTACTAGCCCCCCCCCCCCCCCTCTCCCGCAATCGACGCAAATCGAGCTATCAGAACGTGCATGACACGCATGCATGACATAACATGAATGACATGCCGCGAAGCTAGCATGGATGTCGTCACATCATCATCAGCAGCTTATTTTGACGTCCATCGCAGGACGAAAGCTTCTCCAGCGATCTCCAATACCCCTGTATTGTGCTAACTGGTTCCACGTGTCTTCAAGTTTCCCAATTCCATCACGTCCAAATTATTCTCTGCCGTCCTCGACTGTGCTTGCCTTCCCTTAGCACCCATTCTGCAACTCCAATAGACCAGCAGTTCTCTCCCTTACGCCTTGCAATGTCTGCCCAGCACGACTTCTTCCTCTTAATGTCAACCAGAATATCAGCTATCCCCGTTCGCTCTCTAATCCATATCGCTGTCTTCCAGTCTATTATCGTCATGTCTAATAATTTTCATTCCATCGCGCGTTGCGTGGTCCTAAACGTCTTCCCAAGCTTCTTTGGTAACTTCCAAGTTTCGGCCCCCTACGTTAGTAGCGGTAGAAAGAAATGGTTAGCAGTAAGCTCCCTGGTCATGACTTAGTAATGCCTGCCGTAAGCTCTCCAGCTAATTTTTTATTTTTGTTAACTTCCTTGATCAGAGGCCCCTGCGAGTAATTAACCTCAATAACCGTATTTCTGCGCAGGTTCTAGAGGCTGACTGCCGACCATGACATTCGTTCTCTCGCCAGGCTGCGGAACATTACTTTTCTCTTCTGCATACTAACTCTCAATCAGACTCTTACACTTTCTTCGACAAGGTCCTCAAACGTTTGTTGCAAATAGTCTGCAGCGTTGCTGAGTATGCCAATGTCATCTGCATACCGTAAGTTGGTGAGCTATTTACCGTTAGCCCTCACTCCTAACCATTCCCAGTCTAACTGGTTGCACCCCTTTAAGTATTCAGTGATAGCATTGTAGATATTTTGCCACTGAAGCCTTTTGCAGATATCTGGCTATGCAAAGTCTGCGCGTTTGTGTCATCCGCTCGATATCAACATTCGTGGGAAACTTCATTTTTGACCACTATTCGGAGCCAGTGGGCTGCTGCCTAGATGCCCCGATCTAATCATTCCAGCTACCTGATTCAAGCGCAGGTAGCGCGCGTTTCATGTATAGCCAATATCAACGCCTTAACTGGCAGTGTTCATTTATCATATACTGTAAGCTTGTTCACTTACTACCTTATACTTAGGGTGTAAATTAGAAAGACTGGGGTGTTCCAAGGGTGTTTTCTTGTTGAACACCCTTTTCCGTTAAAAAAGGGTGTTTCAAGGGTGTTTACAAGGGTGAAAATATGAATACACCCGCATTACACCCATAAGGTTGTGAAAATTTTGAGAGTGTACAGCTGAGATTTGTCGCCTTGCGACTTTCACATTTTGGGACAAATAAACAAACAGCTCAAGGGAAAAAGATTCGTGTCGGACGATGACGTGAAAGAGCCCGTTTCAGATTTGTTGAAGCAGCAACCTAAGGAGTTTTATGAGATGGGAATCACCCGACTCGTTATTCAACCGGACAAATGTCTAAATGCTCATGGAGACTACTTTTAAATAAAGTACCCCGTTTGTCATATATTTGCATTGGCTCACTTTCATTTGACTCGCCCTCGAATATTTTGCAGAACGGCTTTATATAGGTGGTCTCTGTTGGGGCAATAATTTCGGTGCAATTACTCACGATACATGACCGGTGACAGCTGCTCCTGCGTAATACATTGGAATAAATGACAGCGTCACTGAGATTTTCCACTTGCCGTTGCATATGCACAAAAATATAAACAAGATTCTTGAATGAAAAAGCTTAATTAACATATTTCTCCTCAACTTGTTCATTTCATGGCCTATACATTTTTCATATCAGTGCCGTGCACTGCTTTGCTGGTTTCGAACTGATATAGGGCTGAGGATCGTGTGATATTTTCTTTACTTATTAAACAGACAAAAACATGGAAGCATTGATATCAGTTATTTTGAGCACAATTTCTGTCACCTACGAGTCTATCTTCTTATGAAAAAATACATCTATTACTTGTTTCGCAGTCCGTAGCGTTCAAGAATTCGTTTGCAGCATCTTTAGAAATGGCAATGGAGTTATTATTCATGTATTTGATCTCTCGACAAATTGTTTAAGCGAAAGTTTTAGCTCGGGCCCAACTCTGACGCGGCCTATTCAAATAAATGTAAAACGCAGAAACGCTTTTCTGAGATAACCCCTGGATCACTTTTAATGGAATTTGTTGAATTTGAGAAGCTTAACTTCTAGTATCTGTTGGAAGCGGAAGTTTGATTTAGGGGCCCGAATTTTGTTTAAAATATTTTGAAAAATTTGAAAGTGCGAAAAAAAATAGACGCACGACGTTTACAAACTAATAGCTCTTCATCAAAAACAGATATCGCGGTTCTTCAAACGGCCTCTATTATGAATCGAAGCGGAAATATGGGTATGTCAATTTGTAGTTTACGTGAATTAGTTACGTAGTGCACAAGGGTTCTGCGAAAACCGTATTTCGATAATACTAAATTGGTTTGAGATTCATTTGTAACATATCAATTTTGTCCGCTGTAGGTGTACTACTGGACGCGATTCACAGAATTGTGATATTATTTTTCATTGTTGAGTTACAGAGCTTCAAACATGATAGTTTCGTTTTCTGAAAATTTGCCATTTTCGCCAATTTTTAATAAAATATTGACAGCCTAAATGAGAAATTCGAGACAAGAAGTGAGATAATTTAAGTTTTTTCCTTTAAATGAAACAAACATCGTCACATTTTGTGCAGTGGTTGCCGAGAAAAACGAGTTCTCCTTCCACATGTATTTATATAGTAGCACCCGAGCTAAAGCCTCTTAAGGAGGAGGCCAAGCTCCAAAGTGAGCCCCCCCCCCCCCCCCCCCGAACAAAATTTCTGGCTACGCCACTGGTGGTGACTGTCACGTGAAATGCTTCGGGGAAATGCATGCTGCAGTGCGACAATACCTGCTTCCTGTTTTTGCTCATGCCAAATCAATCGATTAATAGCGAATAAATTCATAATCGAGAATCGGAGAGTTAGAATTGCCCCGCACAAGGCACTATTTTTAATAATATCACACCAGCTCTTGCCGAGTAGCTTGCGCAGCGCTACAGTTGACTGCGCCGCAGGGTCGAGCCCCTGCGGCGCAGTCTCAAAGGGAATACCTCCCTGTGTGGGCCACGTGCTACTAGAACACGACAAAGATTGTTTGTGTCGCGGCATGCAACCTATTCAATCGCGTCGCAATTTCGCTGGTTTTGCGATGCTGGAGATGAGTCAACTGAAAGCAGAGACGAAAAATCATCACATGAAACAGAAGGCATAATCAGGGGGCCACCAATCGTTACGAGTTAGCACTAGTTATTACAGTGAGGGGGTTTGGGCGCCCTTCAACGGCGTCTTCACGGAGCTCGAACCAGATCGACCATCGGAGAGGGTCCAGCAGGGAAGACGGGATGTTTCAAAAGCAAATACCAGAAGTTTAATAGATTGTTAAAGGGCAGCGAGGCGCTCCAGGGGAAAATGTTCCAAAAATGGTCGGCGTGCGCGCTCCTTCACGCAAGTGCAGAGAAGATCTGTTCATGGCGTCTCACGGGCCTTCTTATACGCTACGCCATCTGGGTGACCACATTCTCTCGTGCATCCTGGTAGAGGGCCTTGTCAGCACACTGGTCAACCCACAAAGAGGAATACAGAGAAAAAACTACTCCCTGGCAATCCACAAAGAGGAATTCGGAGAAAGCCCACTCACTGGTGTTGAGGCAGGAAGCGTAGGTAACGTCGGGTCAACAGACTGGTCAACCCACACACGGGAATTCGGAGAGAAAGCACTCTCTGGCGCAGAAGGGGTAAACGTAGGTCAAGAGAGAGTAGGATTTGCACTGGTGCATAATACTGTCGCGAACACCCGAGGGACAAGTTTTTTCATGCTGACGAGTAGGCACGTGACGTGAATCTTTTCGTGACGAATAGGCACGTCGTGTCTCAGGCGCTTGGCATCCGTTGCCTTCATCGCCTCACAGAGAGAACCATAACAGCAGCTATCGTAAACGCAATCGTTTCAAATGCTAAGCCGGGTGCTGAGGACGCCAAAGTTGCTTTTTCTTTTGGCTGTTTCATTAACATATCGCAGTTCAGCAGAACCCCCATATCGCGGCTCTGCTGACCGCAAGGCGTTTTCTTCTATGCAAGTTCAAACTTCTGCGCGAAATTGCGCATATATGCAGTGAAAAGCAGTAATTAATATAACTAAATAATTACGGCACCCCGTTCAACTTTGCGATAATGATATTTTATTGCATATAACTGATAAGTGCTCCCACTCATTTGTGCGGAAGCGTTACTTGCTAACAGTAAATGTTACAAATCCGAGCTATGCATCTTGCGTATGCAGAGGGAATAATGCCATCGCTGCGATTCAGCCTTTTCTGTAGTCTGGATAGCAAGCAACCCAGGCGCTTCCGAGAAATCCAGATTCTTTCTTGGCGATAGCGAAAGCCTTGTCCAAGAAGGCCAACGTCTTGGTTGGAGGCTACGACATCCTCCGCAAGTACGTTGTATGCGAATTTTTTTCTGTTCACGTCATACACATGCTGCTTCATGCACTTTTCGAAATTGAATATTTCGTTGATGTAAACGTAATCGCAGTTTGCGCAGGGTATACCTATACCATGCCGAAAAACCATTCTACAGCGTGCCCTTCAGTTGTACTAGTTCATGTTCCAACGTGCAGGCAGGAACATATATGCGCCGTGTTAACTTCATAGGTTTAAAGAACACGTACCAAGGCCTCATTTTCAGGACATACTGAACGGCAGTTAACGCAAGGACACGCGGCCAAGCGAGGTTGCTTGCCTGCCTGAACGATGTTCTACGCAACGAATTAAAATTCCGGGGTAGCCGCACTCAATGTTCGCGGCGTACTCTGAGCGTCCTGATTAGAGCAAATTTTCTCGCTCGCTGTCAGATTTTGCTTTAATCGGAACTATGAGATATCTGACGTGACCTGCACTGATCACTTCCGAGAGAGCATAACCCCAAATTTTCAATCCTTCCATGCAATATCGTTGAGGCCTGCCACATCGCAAGTTATGCGCCCTCGAGCTAGCGCCACCCTTCCCTATGTCCTTTGAGTGAGCGAGGCCTTGGCACATCTCCTGAAAACCTATGAAGGCAATGTAGTCCACGTTTCCGGCCACTAGTTGCAGCATGAACTGGTAGAAACAAAGAAGATGCCGAAGAAGACATGTTTCGAAGTGTCGCATACACAATTCCCCGCGTGAATCGCATCAAGCTTTTCATCGGCGAAAGCAGGTATTTTGAAAGCGCTCGAAGCAATAAATCTACGATCTCAAAAAGAAGAATTAGAAATTAATCGGAAGTGAAAAAAGAATGTCCTTTACAGTGCACTTGCGCAGAACTTCACAGTCCGAACATGCCGCTAACCGACAGAAGGCTTCCATCATTTCCAAGGAAACTAGATTTGAAGTTAGTATCTCGGTGTTTTTCTATTGAGACTGCGGAAAAAAAACGATGAATCGCAGCGATGGCAATCTTCCGCCTGCATACGCAGGATGCCGTCGCTTCTGCCGTTATGTTGGGAACAAGGCTTCCATAGGGAAGCCGAAACGTCCAATTCTTACTGGCACGTTTTGATCGGCGCCCTTTATTTTTTCTTGTAACGTGAACCTCAGAACCAAGAGCAAGTATAAGCCAGATACAGCATTGAATTTGAATTTTATGATGTTGTTGTAAGGCATGCAAGTTAATGTGAGTAAACACTTGAAGATGGCAAAGATCTACTTCTTAATAATTCTTTTGATTTAAATTAGTATAGGACAGGTACATTTATCAGAAACCATGTGCAGCAATAAAAATTTAAAAATCTGCCTCAACAAACAGTTTATGAGTTACAACACTCACTGTGGAGATGGCAGACCGGTTAGCTGTGCGAGAACGCACTGGATTCGATTAGCTCAATGACCCTTCAGATCATTCAGCTTTATTAATGGCCGAAGTCACATCCTTCTTTGCATTACGGGGCTGCGACCGCCACCTGGTGTCAACCACAACTCCTCTTTGCCGTGGCCGCAGAGATAGCATGGCGCGGTTGGAGCAGCTTTAATGGAACGTAGCAAATGTGAGCAATTGCAGCAGCAATCAAACCACTGTGTGTGTCACGGTGTGTGCCACTGTGCGTGTGCTCTCATTGTAGTTTCTTTTATAGAACCAAATTTTTAATGATTGTTTATGGCAGATATCACAAGTAAGCTCTGCTCTAAATTACTCGACGAGGGGGCCCATGACATATTCGGAAATGAAAATTCCTAATTGAATAATTGACTTAAATACGCTAATTAACTTTCCATTCATTGCTTTATCGCACATATTTCAATCTACGAATTGTAGCTACTTAGCATGCAAGGAATATCGACGTGGAATAAATTCTGAGGATGGCACCGGTTTCCTGATATACGCTGTCAAACTAGCGGTAAAAATGCACTCTTGTTTAACCTAATTTTTAACAAAACGCTATTTCATGCATTGAAGCACAAACTCGAAAGTCAACGCATTTCATTGGACACTTGGAAACTTGTCTCGAAACTAACGTATTTTACAGTGCTGAAAATTTGATCTAAGTCGATATACCTTGCATATTCACTTGCTACATTCCGTAGGTTGAAATATGTGCTGCAAGGTAGTTAAAAAGTTAATTCGCGTAATTATGTCAATCATTCAATTAAGTATTTTTATTTCTCGTAGGAATGATGGCCGTCTCTTCGAGTAATGACTATCAAGGTTTAGAATCGTGCAATCCGCCCCAAGCAATTTTCAAAGATTTGGTGCAAGAAAAAAAAAGACGACATATATCGCAACACATATTCCGCCTTCGAACAAAACTGTGGCTTCGTGTCAACATAAATATGTTGCCTGATGAAATGCGGGCACTTGTAAGTTACCTTTCCCCATGTCGATGGCACAAGGGGAATAAGAAATGGCCCTTTCTGCATCGCAAATAATTAGTCTTGCGATAGCAATGCCCTGTCGTTATGTGCATCACAGGAAATAGCTCCCTCCCGCACCGTTCTGTTTACCCGCGCTTGAGGTTGCTGATGCAACTCAACAAATCTGGTATCACTTAACGCTACTTGCGAGGCAAACATGCCTCAATTTATGTAATCATTGAGACACCTCAGATGTTACCACTGGAGCATTGATTGAAC
This sequence comes from Dermacentor variabilis, assembly GCF_050947875.1. Classification (NCBI taxonomy): domain Eukaryota; kingdom Metazoa; phylum Arthropoda; class Arachnida; order Ixodida; family Ixodidae; genus Dermacentor; species Dermacentor variabilis. The sequence continues at coordinate 6,438,799 of NW_027460313.1, read as the reverse complement.
AAGCGTTTACCGTGTGTCCCTCGACTATTGCCGCTACCGTTGCCGTCATCTACCAGCTGGTTTGCGCGCATTACCTGAACCGCGCCACGCGTGCGACTAGCGCAGCCTAGCGAGTGTGCACCACCAACGAGACTTCAGCCGGAGACCGTCGCGGCAACCGTATACATATAGAATGATGCATAGCGCTATGATGAACGATTGCAACAACCTTAGAATTGCAATTTAGGTTCCCATCCATTGAACAGCCTTGCAGGAAATTGCTATAGGACAGTAAGGCTTCACCGCCATTCCCATGAAGCGCTGATAAAATAAACGGAAAACTAGAAACCTACCAACAATTAACAGCCGCGTGGGAACGCAAAGCTGGCCTGGCGATATTTTTAACCGCCTAAATCAACAGGCTCACACCACGGCGACCGCAATTCGATGGAGGCTAAATGCGAAAAACACCCCTGTACTTAGATTTAGGTGCACGTTAAAAAACCCCAGCTGGTCCAAATTTCCGGAGTCCCTCACTACGGTATGCCTCATCATTACGTCGTTATTTTGGCACGTCAAACCCCAGCTTTTAATTTTTTTAACACGGACACAAGGAAGGGCCGTACAAAGGGACGTGCTGTACGTGCGTATGTGTGCAGCTCTGCAAAATTCACAGATAGACAAATGCCCGTCCGTAAGGTGACTAAGTGGCGGCGGTTAAACGGTACAGCATCTGTTTCATTCTGGCGTCACAGTAGAATTTTTTTAATGTTATAAGATATGGCCAGAAGAAAATCCGTCGATTAATGATTTCTTTAATGCAGAACACGATTTCCTATCATGAATTATCTTGCCCTGACTAATTCAAGGAATTACCATTAATTATCACTATCCTGCTATTAATGGTCCGCAAATACTTCTCTGTCCAATTGAATATGCGAAGTTTCTTGCATTAATAATCACACTCACAAGGCTTAAATAAGACTGGCGAGCGGCTTCTGGAAATCTCTGTCTTACATGCGTGCTAGGTATAAATAGCAACTTCGGTAATTGCCAAAGTTATATCACTCATCTTTACTAATTGAGCTTATGGTAAGCTGCTTGCATGAGATATATTTTCGTTAGCAGAGGTGGAATGGCCCAAAGACTGTAAGCAGAGCCCCATCCCCCCGCACTACCCTCCTCAAAGAAAGACAGAAAAAAAGAAAGAGAAAAGTCCTTTCAGGCCGAAGCGATCCTAATTGAAAAATGCAAGGAGCCGTTTGTCAGCTCGATGCAGCCACATGTTACGGTGGGACATGTTACGTCTGCCCTTCACATGGTGCTGTTGTACCAAAGCAATAAAAGCTCTTATAATGGTCGCCAGAGGACACGGGTTCCAATCCTAGCCGCGGAGACCGCGTTCCGATTGAGGGCGAAATGCAACAATGCCCGTGTGCTGTGGATTGGGTACAGATTATAGAGAGTCTAATGTCGTCAAATTAATCAGAAGTACCCCACTAAGGTGTACCTCATAATAATATCGCGGTTCTGGCACGTAAAACCCCAGATTTTCATTAACTTTATTTGCGAGTTCGACCAAAGTTTCGTTATTTTCAGCGCGCGACATTTAGCAGATTTGGATTCACAAATTTCTGTACGGATGCTGACGCGAATAAACGTAGATGAGCCACAGTCGGTGGGTCAAGTGGGTGGCGCCAAAGAAAGTTATGTACCAAGCGGCGTGCTGCCTAGAATACAACCATGAGCAAGCAGCCACAAATATCGCAATATTTTAGTAGGGCCGACCAGCAATCAGTAATTTTGAAGCGTCAGGGACTGTACAGCTCGTCCGAATGCGCAATACGCAGTTACCTCACCGTCACCAAACACAAACGAAAAAAACGAAACAGGTACGTCACGCGCAACCAGTACAATGCGAGCTGAAACTAAACCCGTTGCCGTAACAGCAAGCATGCGAATTAGCGCGAGAACGAAGGGGAGTCAGATTCGAGGTGAAAATATTTTGACCGAGGCTGCCGGCGCCACCCAGGTATTTAAGAACAATAAACATCTCCTTGCTCTCCTCAAAACTATTCAGCCTATTTTTTAAATTAGTTTCTGCAGCATTCAATGGACCCGCGGACCGGCGGGAGGCGCCGGCGTCTCCACCAATGGCCTATTTCGTCCTATCAGGCAGGCCGACGGCATCCGATAAGGGCCAGAGTTGAAGGGGCCAAAAATGGTCGCGAAAACACTCCGCATACAAAATCAATTCGCCCATAGCTAATGAATTTTTGACGCCCGATCAGTGGCGTAGCTAGGTGGTCTGGCACCCGGGGCCCTTAGCTCTTCTGTCACCCCCCCTCCCCTCGGGTGTAGTCGAGGAAGGCGAGGATATCGACAATTTTCGGGTGCCTTCAGACGTATATGACACCCCCCCCCCCCTACTGGCCCCGTGCACCCGGGGCCCACGGCCTCCCGGCCCCCCCTGTTGCTATGCCACTGCGCCCGATACAGCCGAGCGAGGGAAGAGGGCGCGACACGTGCACGTAGTGACCTTCAGGTGCGACGGCGTCGGCCGAGCGGGAGCACATGCCCACAGGCTTCCCCCGCATCGAGGAAACCAGAATATTCGTGGAATGAAAGACAAAGGGCCCAGGTAAACTATCTTCACGACACCTACCGCCTATGAAAAAGAGTGTCCCACATGTTATAAAGCGCTTAATATAAAAGAAAGGGTGCTCAAGAAATTAAACGTGTACATTATGGCTTCGTAAGAAAAATGGAAAATAACATAAAAACAAAACAACGAGCACGTTTTAATAAAATGGAAACCTGAGACATCATGTAAGACAAGAAAGTAACATTTAAGTTCATTCACGCACGCTACACAGGAAAATTAGCACTGAACCTTATGAACTTGCGCTGTAATACATATCAATGTCCGTGTCGTAAGCAGCGATTGTTCCAGGTTTGGCCAAGTTATGGAAGGTGCTCCAGTCAGAGTAAAGATCAGTCCCGGCGTTCGAGTTTTCTACGGCGCGCACTCTTTCGTTGGGCTCTGTCTTGCACACACGTTGATTACGCGAACCGCAATCGCGCACACCACCACTCAAATCGCACTTGCGCCACAGCATCACTTCGATCACACACTTTCTCTCGATGTCCGTCAATAGGCTCGTCGTCCGCTTCGTCATTATCGGAGCATTGTCTGGCGTGGCAATGTTTTAACCGCGCAACATTAATAACGTCGCGTGTTTTGCCAGTTCTATCAACTACCTCTCAGCTGTTCTCGCCGATTCACCTTACTAGACGGAAAGGTCCGTGGTATCGGTGAAGGACTTCTGTTCTCTTTCCCCAAGCTCTGAAGGGAGTCCGCAAATACACCAAGCACTCCCCCCCCCCTCCCCCTGCATGGTAGACCGCACTACGTCGTTTAGCGTCATAACTAAGTTTGTTCTTTACTTACTGACGCCTCTCCCCTCGGATCACTACTTCGTGAGCACGCTGCAGCCGGCAGGTCACTTTCCTGACATCCAGTGTGCAGCCGAAACCGTGTTCTGCACCCAGCGCTACATCTATAGGAAGTGTGGGCTCATGTCCGTGAAGAAGAAAGAACGTAGTGAACCCGGTGGTCTCATGGGTAGAAGAATTGTATGCAAAGAGCACTTACGGAAGAAATTCTTCCCATTCGCGATGGCGCGAAGAAACGTACATACTGAGTATATCGGCCAACGTGCGGTTGAAGCGCTCACAGAAGCCGTTGGCTTGAGGGTGTTACGCTGTAGTAGTCGCATGTTCGCTACCTACAAGTCAGAAAATTTCTTCAGTCAGGTTGGCGACAAAATGCTGTCCTCGATCAGTTATCACTTTTTATGGTGCCCCATGACGTAAGACAATTTGCTCGACGAAGGCTTTAGCAGCTTCTGCAGCGGTGGCCACTGTACACGCGACAGCCTCCACCCATTTCGTGTGGTAGTCAGTAACCACGATGATATAGCGGTTTTCCGATTTGCTTTTCGTGAAAGGGCCAAGATAATCCATGCCAACTTGTTGGGAAGGTCGACCTGCAGGTGGGATTGGCTGGAGAAAACAGGTCGGCTTTCAGGGTGGTAGCTTTCGAGTCTGACAGTCAGGGCAGGAGAGGACAAACTTGCTGACGTGGCAAAACATCTTTGGCGAGAAGTGCCTGCTGCGAATTTTCTCCCATGTGCACTTGACACCAAGGTGACCCACCGTGATGTCGTCATCGCAGTGCCTTATAACCTCCGATCTCAACCACTTCGGGACAACGAGTGCTGCGCGATTTTTTTGAAAGCCTTTCGCTGTTCTGTACAACACACCATCAACCAACCGAAAGCTCCGTGCAGTTCTTTTCGTTTTCCTGACAACGGGCGCACTCGGCTGCTCTAGGTGCTGTATCACTTTTTTCATCCATGAATTCTTCCTGTGCTTTTTCCAATGTCCTCATGATCCAGCACGAGCAACGGTAACGAGCTTTCTTCGCTTGCTGGTGCGGGATCGTGAGGAAGGCGAGAAAACTTGTCCGCATTTCCATTCTTGAGGCCAGGGCGATGTCGCAACGCTATGTCGAACTCCTGAAGCAACAGAGACCATCTCATAGGGCCACCATTCGGATTCCTCACTTTCATTAGCCAGGCCAGGCTAGCTTGGTCGGTCACTACTGTGGACTTAGCACCAAAAATGTACGGACGAAAGTGTCCGCACGCGTACACGACTGCGAGACATTCTTTCTCAGTTGTGCTGTAGTTCATCTCAGCCATATTAAGGTGTAGGCTTGCATATACAATGACTCTCTCGTGGGATCAGATTTTCTGAACAAGTACGGCACCAATTCCGTAATCACAGCCATAAGTGTGCACTTCTATTGCCTTCCCCGGTTCAAACTGACGCAAAAAGGGCGCCGTGATCAGCCTCTCTTTAAGGGATTGCATAGCCACGTCGCAGTCCACATCCCAGACAACAGGAACATCCTTTCTAGTGAGTTTAGTGAGTGGCCGAGAAATACGAGAAAATCATTGATAAATTGCCAATAGTAGTTGCAGATTCCGAGAAAGCTCTCTACACCTTTCTTTTTGTTTTTGGTGGGGAAAAATTTTCAATCATGGCCACCTTGTCTGGGTCTGGTCGGATGTTCTCGCCAGTGAGAATGTGACCAAGGTACTTAATTTCCTGTCGAACAAAGCTACACTTTTCCTGCTTCAGCAGCAAGTTCGCTGAGTCCAAAGCCGAGGAAACGCATTTCAGATCTTGCAAATGAGCGGTCATGTCCTTAGAGAAAATTACAAAGTCGTTCAAGTAAGCCAAGGATACCTTCCAAAGCAGAACATTGAGTACTTTGTTAATAATTCTCTGAAACGTGGCCGGGCCGTTACACAGACCAAAAGAAACAACATTGTACTCATACAAGCTCGGCCCACAGACAAACGCGGTCTTCAGCTTACATTTTGTTTGGATTTTCACTTGCCAATAGCCCGATGTAAGATCAAGTGTTGGGAAGTATTTTGAGCCCTGTAGCACGTCGAGAATGTCATCGATTCGTGGCAGTGGATGTACATCTTTCTTGGCAACTTCTACACTCTTCGGAAGTCGACACAAAAACGCCATGTCCCATTCGGCTTTCTTACGAGGACGACAGGCGATGACCAGGGACTGCGAGATTCCCTTAGTATCCCATCGCGCAACATTTCCTCTACTTGCTTCTCAATCAGGTTCCTTTCAAAAGGAGAGTGACGGTTGTGATGCTGATGAATTGGTCGAGAATCGCCTGTTTCAATAACGTGTTCTGTCACAGGCGTCTGCTGAATGTGGTAGTTATCGCCAGTGAATAGATGACGGAAGTTGTCAATGAGCGAAAGCAACTCAGCCCTTTCACACGGACGGAAGTGGTCCCCAGTGTCCACGTCAAAATCCCGAGAGACTTGCGTGTCTTCGGGTGCGATGACTGGCAGTTGTACATTGTGAATAGAAGTAGCCCATCCAAGCTTTGTTCCGCTGAGGAAGCTTACTGGTATAAGGGTTGTAGGTCGTAGGGAGGAACTTGGGAGGACAGGACAAGGCGAGCAGGATTTATTTACTGATTTTTACATTAGAACAAGATTTACATTCGACAGTCTAGCGTGGCTCCCAAATGGAGCACGCATGACGAAGCACACAACATGCGAGCACGAAGCTCCAAACACATTGCTTCTCGAGCACGAGCACGATAACAGAGCATACTCTAGCAGCCGATAAACAGCTGATTATAAACACTCCGTGCTCCCTAGATTCCTAGGTGAGAGAACCGTTCGATAAGTCATCGAAGCCGAGCCGCCCTTGAGCGGTATGGCTTACAGACAACGTACGCACAGCTTTCACAGCCCCCACCGAGGCCAGAGGGCTTTGCAGAGCTCGGGGCTTACGTCTTGACCAAAGGAGGCGCCTCTTATTCCCCAAGCTGACCCCCGCAGCGTGGCCGCCGGTTCTCCATTGTCTGGCGTCCTTAAGGGCGCGTGGGACGTTGCCGCCAGATACATTCCCTCGGGAACTGCTCCACTCACGGCAGACCCGGTCGGTGGTGGCGTGTTCAGTCACAAAGCCTGGTTCGTCGAACTTATCTCGGCAATCCCGCGACGGAGAGTTGCGGACGCGGCGTGTTGACCTCCGCACACAGTAGACTTAGCGGCGCCGTTGGGCTAGAGGATGACGGTGGCTTTCCAGGAAAACGCCAACCCTGCTGCTGCAGCTGGCTAAGAAACTTTGCATGTCGGCAGGCCATTCCTAACACTGGCGGCATGGTTGGAGTACCGATGCGAATCACACCTGTCCCATGGACGATCGTGGTCACGGTACGTGCAATGTGAAGTCCGTTTCTGAGCGTGCTGTTCGTTTCTATGAGATGGGCTCCGTCCCTTGCGATTTTTACTTGGACAGCGATTTCAGTGCGAGGTTCAATGCGAATATACTCGTGGCACCGCGCACTACGTACATCATTGTGCGCCAGGGTGCTCGAATATAAATGCCACTGAAAGGTTTCACCGTTTTCGGTTGGAGCTCACTCTTAGAGATATCTATAAGAAGTCGCAATGCTCGACAAAACGGCAGACCACCTAATAGCTCGTAGGTACAGTCCTGCACAATTAAAAACTTCTCGCGAATATGTGTGGAAGCGAAATAAATAGTTATTTCAACTTCACCTTGGGGGGAGAGCAAGCTTCCGCCGATTCCTCCGATGAAGACGTCTTTTCTTGATTTTGATGAAGCAGATATTTATTCAGTGAAATGTGACGAGATGACATTTGCCGAGAAGCCAGTATCAATCTCGAGTTTTTTGCACCATTTGCTTGTGTGGGTACTGCTAGAAGCTGACTATCTGACATAGTGCATACGGGACGGCCGGACTGACTCCCTAGGCCCGGCCGTTGTCGTTCCCCGAAGGGTTGGGCTACCCACCCTGATTATCGTTGGGCTCTCCCTGTTGGTTTCTGATATATCGAAACCACGTCCAACATTCGTGCGCGACGTGACCAATGCAACGGCATAGCTAGCATCGTGGCCGCCCGTCGTCGGCACGGGAATTTCTTGCTGGCCAAGGCACTGGAGGACGACGTACATCTTCTTCAATGGCCTTCAGGTGGTCAGAAAACAAGGCTATAGAGTCCGCGATCATCCTCAAGTCCCTATCATGGTCGGTGGCCTCTCGCGGACAATGGCGCTTTGCCGCAGCGCAGCTATATAAAGCGATACATGTCAGAGGCGCCTGCATTGTTGCTACAGTGGGTGTCACTCCGGCGGGAGGTGCCGAGGCGTGTGGTTACCACGAGTGCTGGCCGGTAGAGAAAAGGGTGCCGACCACTTCTGGTTGGTGCGCACGCGTCATCAAAGCAGCCTGATTAATACGCTGCAGAATTTGCAGGAAAGTAGAGCAACTCTCAGGGTTCGCCGTAATTATTTCCTCCTGCATGTCCGGACGCAGGCGGTGCATGAGGTGCCGTAACCGTTCCTCTTCCATCATAGATGGATCAATTTTGGCGCACAGTTACTCAATATAATAGTAATATTGTGCGGGAGACTCCGCTAGTAGCTCGGTCCGATTTTTGCAGCCGCAAATGTGCGATTTCCATTGAGTGGTGACTGGCGAAAGATGTTTTTAGGAACGTCGCCCACTCTTCCCATGAATTAGGGGCACCCGTTTAAATCTGAGTGGTGTGCCACTTTTTTGCGTTCCCATCCAATGCCAAATATAAAAATTTTGCTTTCGTCCCTTCATCCCAGTTGACGGAAAGAACTTGTTCGTAGCAAAGCAGCAACTCGGATATTGATTCTTCTGGCGTGCCTCTAAAGACTGGCGGTCCAACGAAAGGTCTAGCTTCAGGGAGGGGGGGGACATGGTAGCGAGAACAGTAGGGGTTTCGGTCATAGTCGAGTTGTTAGAGCTAGGTTCCTGAGGTTTGTTGCCACGTGTCATGACGTTAGAGCGTGGAGTTTCGCGTGGAGGGCAAGTCCAGATCCGCACGCACGGAGACAATGCGAGGTATCATTTGAATTACTGAAATGATATTGCGCAGCAAAAGAACGACCCGGATGTGAGAGGACGATACACCAAGCGCAAACTTTCAACTAAGTTTATTGTACCACTGACACCGATTTTATACATGCGAAGCAGTGTAGACCGCGCATGCGCTTACATGAAAAATGAACTGCGTATTCATGTAACATAGTTACAAGTCGTGTGATGCCGCGTCCAAGAAACCTATAGTTGTTTTTCTGTGAGAGCCAGAGAAGGAAAGCTAACACACTTATCACCCAATTTTGCGATCATCTGTGCTTCAGATATTTCTCGGATGAGCTGCGTACTGCCACGGGAAACAATCGCGCATTGGTCCTCAAGAGGTTTGCAGCCATGATCGCGACAACGAATTGCCAAGCAACTACCGGAGCCATTTTTTACATTGTTGCTGTGTTCGCGGAGCCGATCATTGAGGCAACGCCCAGTTTGTCCGATATATTGCTTCCTGGCACATGAAAGCGGAAGGTTGTAAACCACCCGGTGGACACACTCGACGACCTTTCTGCGGTTATGCTTTCTGCACTTATTGGAAGGAACGGCATTTGGATCCGTCAACCTGCAATGCCTGCCGAGCTTGTTGGGGGCACAAAAAACAACTCTTACATTCGCCCTTTGGGCTATCTTTTTCAAGTTATGGGATGTTCAGTGCATGTAAGATATAACACTTACCTTAGGGCGTATACCGGGATGGGCTTCGGCCACTGACTTCTGCGTGCTGGAACGCGCTTCTGTTAAAATGCGTTCCGCGACAGACACTAGCACCACTCTAGGATATCCAGCCAAGGACAAACGTCGAATTTGCTTTTCAAAGCTTACGTCCACTTCATGACAGCAAGATTTGCTAAGGGCATTCTTGAAGCACAAACTGATAATGGCCCGCTTAACAAGCTGAGAATGTGCGGACGAATACGGTAGAAGTGGCTTGTTGGCTCGCGGCTCATACGACCAACACTTGTGGCTCTCCTGAAAGCTCAGGCGAAGTTCAAGAAAACGAAGAGACCTACCTACCGGCATCTCACGAGTAATTTGAGGCGGAACTAAGCACTTATGAAACGTTTCTAACGCTTTCTTAGTTTCCAGAATGAAGGCTTCAGAAGAGCAGTCAATGAAAATTAAAAAAGTCATCAACGTATCTGAATATCTGGCCGACAAACAGGGCGTTGCCTCAATGAACGGCTCCGCGAACACAGCAACAATGTAAAAAATGGCTCAGGTGGTTTCTTGGCAATTCATTGTCGCGATCATGGCTGCAAACCTCTTGAGGACCAATGCATGATTGTTTCCCGTGGCAGTACGCAGCTCATCCGAGAAATATCTGAAGCGCAGATGATCGCAAAATTGGGTGATAAGTGTGTTGTTAGCTTTCCTTCTCTGGCTCTCACAGAAAAACAACTATAGGTTTCTTGGACGAAGCATCACACGACTTGTAAATATGTTAAATGAATGCGCAGTTCATTTTTCATGTAAGCGCATGCGCGGTCTACACTGCTTCACATGTATAAAATTGGTTTCAGTGGTACAATAAACTTAGTTGAAAGTTCGCGCTTGCTGAGTCGTCCTCTCACGTCATTGTCGTTCTTTTGTTGCGCAATATAATTTGAGTAATGGATTACCAACTTGCCCGGAATGCTGCACTCATTAATATCATTTGAATAATTAGGTTTCTTAACTTGACATTTACTTTAACTTGACACTGTACACACATTTACATACAAAACGATGTCATACCCGCCGTAGGCGGCCTGCCTGACAGGCCGGGTCTCCCATGGTGAAGCAGCGCTGTGTGTCTGCTGTCTCCTTGCTCTCCTCAAAACTACTCAGCACATTCCTTAAATGAGGTTTTGCAGCATTCAAGGGACCCAGAGACCGGCGGGAGGCGCCGGCATCTCCACCAATGGCCTATTTCGTCCAATCTGGCAGGCCGACAGCATCCAATAAGGGCCAGAGTTTAAGGGGCCAGAATCGGCAGCGAAAACACTCCGCATACAAAATCAATTCGTCCATAACTAATCAATTTTTGACCCCCGATACAGCTGAGTGAGGTACGAGGGCGCGACACGTGCACGTAGTGACCATCAGGTGCGGTGGCGTTGGCCGGACGGAAGCACATGCCCGAGGCGCCGCTGCGGTCATTTCCGCACAAATGCTTTCCCCGCATGGAGGAACCCACAAAATTCGCGGAATGAAAGAAAAAAGGCTCGCGGTATACTCTCTTTGCGACCACACTGTGCTGCGTACGCGAATGAGTGCGTCGTCTTTCGCGCAAATTCTGGTGCCGCTGTAGCGTCATTGTCGAATTTTTTCTTGCGTGGTGCTTTGTTACGACGTCTGAAGAATGGAAGAATCGGGTTACCTTGCGTCAAGTGGCTTTCACACAGCAACGACTTGAATGATTTCGTGGATGTAAGTTTGACTTTTGTGAGCCAAAGTGTGGATGGCGCTGCTTTCGGAGGTCCTGTGCATTAGTGGCTATTTTGTGTGCGTGATTGTTACTCCTAAGCACCAAAAACAATTTCTCGAACTAGGTTACAATATCCATTCAACGTTCTTGCACTGCTCAAGCTTTCTCGTAGAACAAAAATTGCAAGAGGATTGCGCGTTATTGAATATATTGATAACGAACGCTTTACACCAGTAGATAAGTAGAATATGAGAGATCATTGCTGCCTTATGTGCTCCCTGTATGCACGATGCGTCACAAGAAATGCCGCCACCAGCGTTGTCGCTGCTGCTTACCTGTCTGGTGATCCGGTATTGCGCAAGCGCTAATACGTTCAAGGGCATGGTGAAATGTCAGAGCGGTATTTGCGCCACCATGCGGAGGCTTCTCATTGACCTTCGTGTGATTAGATGGTGACCCGCTAGCAGGCGAATGAACGAATTCTCGGCTTTTACGTGCAAAAGTACGATTTTATTTTGAGACACGCCGCAGTGGGGAACTGCAGGTTAATTTGGACTACCAGGGGACTTTGAGCGAGCTCCCAAGGCACGGGCACGGGCATTTTTGCAATTAGTCGCCATCGAAATGGAGTCGCCGCGGCCGGGATTTGATAGCGCGACCTCGGGCTTAGCAGCGCAACGCCATAGGCACTAAGCCGCCGTGCCGAGTTCCGCTCGCTAGTCGGCAAGCAGAGCAGCGATTCCCGTCAATTACAAAAGCGAAAAGCAAAAACCGCTAACAGCGCAACGTGTAAAAACGTCTCATGTTAAAGGGACACTAAAGAGAAAGGTGATTTCTTCTGCATCAGTAACTTACCTTTCCATGACAACAAAAACACCACTCTTACCACGATAGGACGCTTGGTAAACCAGAAAAACCGCACTAACGAAAGACGAGTGGAGACGCCTCCTTGAAGTTCCCGCAGCTGCTCGCTGTGACGTCATGGATTTTAATTGCCTCTTCTAGGGCCTACTTAAATATGTAGCGGTACAGATTGAGTACATCATGTTGTAAAGGAACCAAATAGTAAACATGACAAGTTTCGCGAACCTTAACTCAGCCGACGCGGCCCAATGCCAAAAATACTTTCGAATTCCTGACGTCACACTCACGTGCCGGCATCAAGGTTTCGTCGCGAAATTCAAATACTGATACTTCGATCTTCATTTTCTCATCTAATAATCAAACCATTATTTTGAAATGACTGCCTGCAGAGTTCTCAAACAATGCTTTATTAGTCTCAACTGATTTATTGTTTCTCTTTAGCTTCCCTTTAAGCAGGAAATGCAGCCGCAATAGATTGTTTCGGAATGAAAATACTGTACTTTCAGCAAGAAAGACAAAAACTTTGAGATTCTAGCAGACATTTCATTCAAATCAAACAACCTTGTTTGTAGGTACTTGACAAATGTCCAAGCGAACATGTTTGTGCAAGCGCGTTTGCTGCTACATTGTACAGATTTATAATACGAAGCTGTGCGAATGTATCGAACTATCTTAAGAGAGAAATGGAAAATATGGTATCGGATACAATAATTCCTGTGGTATCTTGTATCACGGTACCAATTAAAGTATCTTTGCCCAGCCCCGAGCCTATCATGAATAATTAAGTGTCCTTAATATTCTTGTATGTACAGTCGGAATCAGACTCGTCTGGAGCAGTCGAGCAGGCGGCTGACGGCTGGACGATCGCCACCTCTCAGTTGCTGCAGGGTTCGAGGTATGTTGGATACGAGCGCCAAAAGCCTGCATGCGGTATGGCTGCTCGCGGCTATTTGCGTTATCAGCCTGTAGATTTTGTCACGAGTGATGCTGAACCGAATCTGCGCTTTTTCTTGGCCTGCTTCGGCGAGTGCAGCGGCCGCCGTTGCTGATACGAGAGCGAAAATGAAACGCGGTTCCCTCCCGTAATGCATTCGTATCTGATTGAAACCAAAAGATTGTCAGTGTTCGAAGTTATAAATTTTTGCTTTAGACCATACCAAAAGAGCATAGCAACTTGATGAGACACTTCAAGCAGCATATAGAATAAACGATGAAACAGCAGAAACAGTAAGAGAAGCTTTACCGTAGGGAACGCACATGAAGAGGCTGAAATTGTTTATTTGGCCTTTACCATACCGAATTTGACAAGTTTGGTGAATTAAAATGAAGCGAAAATTGATAACTGTAGGAAGCAGAGGTTATAAATAAAAATTTAGTTTTTTTAGAGATTGTAGCATCTGGGGACACTTATAAAACGAATGATAGTGCATCACACGGAGCTCCAAATTACACCACTAACTTGGGAATATAATTTTGGGGTACTCAGCTTTGTAACTATTTCAGATAGGTTATTTATTCTATACATCAAATTCATCCTCTTCGGATGCTCGAAATTACGGCATTTTGCAAAACAAAGAGATGTGTTAGGGTGCTGCGAGAAGCCAAGCATTACACATAATTTGATAATTTTCTGCACTTTCCAAAATTAGTTCAGAGAGTTCAATGATCTTATTGGAGTATGTTAGATGATTTTTGAAAGCATATAGGTGCTTCGGAGCTACTGAATGTGGATGTCCAGGTTTGCCCTTCGGTTAAGATTTGTTTTAAAGCAGCGTTATTCCAAACAAGCATCAATTTGCTGTCTTAAAAATTTATTCGACGGCTATTTCAATAAATTAAAGTAAATAGCTCGGCAGACATATATGAGGCCGTGTTTCAAGTGGGTATGACCCACATGATTTATTAAGCCTCTCATGAAAATAAACAAAAATAAAGTAACACGTTCACGCAATCTGATCAAGCGAAACTAAAGGAAGAATACATACGTGCACCACGGAAATCCACGAACTCAATAAACAACCTCGCCGTTCCATCACAGACGCGATCCTTGGAGGGAGGGAATCGTAGAGCGGATTGACGGACAGAACACGATAGCACTCCCACTCCGCTTGAATAGCTGTTCAGAGTTGGCCAGCTTTAGCTGTCGTTAAACCCACCCTTCTGCTCGAATTTTGCTTCATCAGGCCCCAAACATTCTTTGTTATGTTCAGGTCTGGGCTTCGTGCCGGCCAAGGAAACGTTGAGATGCATAAGTTGTCCATCAATTCTTTGACGCACCTGGCTGAGCTGCCCAGACACTTCGCCTTGCTTAAGCCAAGAAAGTCCATCGGGAAATGGTCCTTCGAGCACGTAAGGCATCAGGGTATATTGCAACATGTACATGTAGTCTTTGGACGTCATTCGACCTGTTACACAGTGATTTGGTTCAAGGCCTGCATAGCTGATGGCACCCCACACCTGGAACGCCACTGGAACGAATATTCCACATGTATCGTTCGTGAAACCTGCACCACAAATGGTAAATATCCTGTAGAACAAAACTGAAAGGCGAGGGCCCAAAATATTCGAACTCTGTCGGCAGCCAGCGGAGTAAACAAGGCTGTTATGCTCACACTAAAGAAGTGAACTCAATGTGGGACTATCGAGTGCACATCACGGGCTTTCCGTGTAGCTTGCGTGTTGCCTGTAGTCCGAGGTGAACGCCTTCAAAGCTTTTGTATTGTAGCGCGAGGTGATTATCTTGCTATATTCTAAGTGAAAAGTCACGCTATTTCTTATACAGATCCCGGCTTATGCCATGTGAATAGGCAGGACGTAATTCTGCCCACAAATTACGAGAGTGGCACGGCACGTTGGCATGCTAATAAGAGTGCATAAAATAAAAAAACTACTACGCTATAGACACAGACAAAATAATAGGGAGTTCAGGGGAAAAAGCAAGTGGCAACGCACCGCAGTTGCTCGAGCAAGAAAAATAATATAGTTTAAATTTATATCGTGCTGGTAAATAGAAAGCCGAAATTTCATCTATGGACCTTGTAGCATAACGCAAGCAAACACACTTCATCAAGATAACAGCACCTAATGCAATTTTTCCCAACTTACCGACACCTTTCCGGCCGCCAGACTCTTCGCTGAACGCCCCACCGGGTGCAAAATGGCGTTTCACCAGTGAAGACAACCACGCTGCAATTCTCGGGACTCCAGGACTCGCATGTGGAGGCAAGCTCAAGGCAAGCCCTTCTGTGCGATTTTTCCAGCAACGTCTCTTGGGACGCAGTCCTGCTGTGGATGCCAGCTTCATGGAGCCTCTGTCTTATCGTTGGCAGGCTGACACTTGTCAAGCCGAGCTCATTCCTGATCGCCTTAGCAGTTAAAAAGGGATCTGCTACTGATGGCGGCCACAACCAGCAGGTCTTCCACATGTGACGTGGCCCTTTCAGGGTGACCACGTGGAGCGTTTTCGTTGCGGCCTTCTTCACGGTGTTGTAATCGCGCCGCTGGCACGAGTTGTTGGGAACTCGGCGCTGACGCCCGTTGTTGCACCTGGGTCGCAAGCCCCAAGGGTAGCGTTGGCCTGGCGGCCTGGGGTACAACTGGAAGCATCCGAAGGTCCCGGCAAAGCATGAGTCGACTGGTAACAACAAAACAACTTGTTTATTCTAACATCGCAAAGAGTTGGCGGTCAGGTTGACCGAAGTAGAGAGACGGGAGTGCACTTTACTCAACAGAAGAAATCGGAGCCTCTTTGGCGTCCGGGTGCAGCTGCTTTTATACTCTCGCAGTTGAGGGCAAGAAGGAACCCCTCTATAGACGAGCACGTGACTGTGCCGCTCGGGCACAAAGGGATAAGGTGGCGCAGCCGTCGTGTCGGCGCCACTCGGGCACAATGGGAAGAGAAGGTGGCTCATACGTCGTGTCGGCGCCTGTCAGACCCCCTCGCTTCACAGTTGGGGGAGCTCCTCTCCCCGGCTGCCGCGCTTCGACAAGCGTGGGCACCAACATGCACATACACACACACACGCACATGAAGACACGTGGCATTGGAACTTGCCTGGACGCGCTTGGCGGGGAGGCGTAGCGGCGGCGCCGAACGGGCCAAAATGTCTGCCGCTTTGAACGAAGCCTCGGCGTCCGTTGCATCCGCGCCGGCTTTACCGCGCGTCGTAGGCGAAACGTAACAGACCGCCCCGCCGGGAGAAGGAGATCCCGATGGTCAGGGGACTGCATCCGCTGTCCGGAGGGATGTCGCTCGATGATGCTCATAACCGAAGTCGGGCGTCCCTCGACGTTTCTTGAGCGCAGCGCACAGAGAAGGCCTCGTTCTCTCGTTCAGGTTCGCACAGGACACTGCAAAGTGACTTCGGGAGAGTTCACATTTTTGTTCTCGTTCCCGGCAAGCGTTAGAACTACGCTGAAACTCAACCGCTCAGTCAGCAAGCATGGCACAACCCTCACTAAGCCCTGCCAGGCTCTTTCCCCTTCTATACCACTGCCTAGTTCCTTACAGTAGTCTAGCAGCACTCAGAACGCGTCCACAAATTGGAAAATTGCACTAGAAAGCACATCACCACTTTGAAACACTAAACAAAAGCAATATGTTAAAAGTCCTGCCTCAGGAAGAAAAACATCAGTAACAAACAATTTTGAGGCTGATTCCTACGTTAGGGGCTTCGACTTAAGCCATCGGCGTTACCGTTGAGACTCCCCTTTTTGTAACGCACCTCAAAGGAATATTGTTGCAAAGGGAGGCTCCAGCGCAGGAGGCGGCCATTTTTGGGAGAGATGGTCTGCAGCCATTGGAGAGGGCAGTGATCCGTCTCAATGATAAACCTCGAGCCGGCTAGATAGCATGACAATTTCTGAACGGCCCACACGAGACACGCACACTCTTTCTCGGTGGCGCTATACGCCTGCTCACGACTGGTCAGCTTACGACTAGCATACAAGACGGGGTGTTCTACTTCTCCATTTTCCCGTTGGCACAGTACAACGCCCATGCCTCGCTCACTAGCATCGCACTGAACAACAAACCCTTTTGTATAGTCTGGCGATCGTAGCACAGGCTGGCTTGTTAGGGCACTCTTTAGGGCGCTAAAAGCTCTTTCCTTTGTCTCGTCCCATACGACTGTTTGGGGCTCTGTTTTTCTTAGAGCATCCGTCAGGGGAGCCGCGATATCAGAGTACCTGGGGATGTACCTCTGATAGTAGCCGGCGACACCTAAGAACGACCGAATATCGGTCTTCGTGCGCGGTTGCGGGAAGTCTCGCACAGCGGCCACCTTTATTTCAGAGGGGCGGCGACGACCCCGACCAATCATGTGACCGAGGTAGACAACCTCGGCCTGTGCTAACTGGCACTTGGGAGCCTTGATTGTCAAGCCCGCTTCGCGCAGGCGAGTTAGCACTGCCCGCAAGTGTGCCATATGCTCAGACCAGGATGCGGAGAATATCGCTACGTCGTCTAGATACGGTAAAGCGAATTCTTGCTGTCCCCGCAACACTTTATCCATGAGGCTTGAAAAGCAGTATGGCGCATTCTTCAAACCAAAACTCAACACTTTAGGACGGAATGTTCCCATTGGGGAAATGAACGCCGCATACCTACTAGCCTCTTCTGTAAGTGGAACCTGCCAATAACCCCTGACAAGATCTAGGGTGGAAATAAACTGAGCGCTACTAACTTTCTCAAGGCGCTCCTCGATGTTAGGGATCGGATAAATTTGATCCTTAGTGATGGAATTAAGCCTGCGGTAGTCGACGCAAGGACGAGGTTCCTTGCCCGGTACCTCAACTAAAATCAAAGGGGAGGTATAATCACTCTCACCTGCCTCAATAACACCGAGCTGTAGCATTTTCTTTACCTCAGCCTCCATAATATCGTTCTGGCGGGGTGACACCCGATACGCCTTGGATCGTACTGGCTCTGGGGAGGTAAGTTCTATATCATGAGTAAGTACAGAAGTCCTACCAGGCCTCTCAGAGAACAGATCTTGAAACTCTTGTAAGAGCTGGTGTAGTTCGGTTTTCTGCTCAGGCGACAGCGATGCTCCACTGACTAAGTCACTAATGACCTGATCGGTGTCTTTCCTGTTCGTCACTGAGCTTAGTCCCGGAAGCTCGACCGGAAGCTCTTCGGGAACGTTTACCATCATGCACACTACTGCTTCCCTTTGTCTATAAGGTTTGAGCAGATCACAGCGGTAAACTTGCTGTGCTTTCCGCTTTCCTGGCAGACTCACCACGTAGTTGACGTCTGACAGTTTTTGAACAATCCGTGCTGGGCCCTCCCACTGCACGTCTAGTTTGTTGTTTAGCGATGTGCGCAATATCATGACCTCATCGCCCACCTCAAAACGACGGGCCCTGGCGGTCCGATCATAATAAACCTTGGCCCTCTGCTGGGCCTTTGCCATTGCTTCACCTGACAACTCCTGTGCCCTTCTTAAGCGTTCGAGGAGCTTAAGCACGTACTCCACCACGACTGGGTCGTCGCCCCTGCCTTCCCACGATTCTCGAAGCATGCGAAGCGGAGATCGCAGCGAGCGACCGTACACCAGCTCAGCTGGCGAAAACCCCGTAGCCGCATGCGGCGCGGTCCGTAATGCAAACATCACCCCAGGCAGACACAGCTCCCAGTCAGTTTGATGTTCAAAACACAATGCTCTCAACACGCGCTTCATGACGGAGTGGAGCTTCTCAACGGAATTCGACTGTGGGTGGTACACTGAGCTGTGTAACAGCTTTACCCCACACCTTTCGAGAAAAGTTGTCGTCAAAGCGCTAGTAAACACTGTGCCCTGATCTGATTGGATTTCCGCAGGAAAACCAACTCGCGCAAATATGGACAGTAGTGCATTGACTATCTCAACTGAGCTGAGTTCTTTAAGCGGCACTGCTTCAGGGAACTTTGCCGCTGGGCAGATCACAGTCAAAATGTGTCTGTACCCCGTGGCTGTTACCGGCAGAGGTCCCACTGTATCAATAACGAGCCGTCTAAAAGGCTCCGTAATGATAGGTACCAATCTCAACGGCGCCCTTGATTTGTCCCCTGGTTTGCCCACCCGCTGACAGGTGTCACATGTCCTCACGAAATGGTCTGCGTCCCGAAAACACCCTGGCCAATAGTACTCTTGCAAGAGACGGTCCTTAGTTTTCTTAACTCCTAGGTGTCCGGACCACGAACCCCCGTGCGACAAGCGCAACAGATCCTGACGATAGCATTGAGGCACGATCAGCTGATCGAACTCCACTCCTCTGCGGTCTAGATACTTCCGGTACAGGACTCCACCTCTTTCCACAAAACGCGCATTTTTCTTGGCGATACCTTCCTTGACAATGCAGCGTCCGTTTTCTAGGCTGCCATCCTTTTTTTGCTCGGCTATCAAAGCCGACCGGCTGACTTTTAGCAACCTATTAAGTCCATCTCACGTAGGCGCGATGAGCAAATCTGCAGATAGCTCTTCTAACTTTCCCGCATCGGGAATTTCCTCTCCAGTATCTGGTGCCTTTAACGTTACATACTCAAGTTTATTCAGTTCGGGCGTGCTCTGAATATCAGCTTGCTGCGCCTCTGACCCTTTCTCATTGTTCGATAACGTCGGCCCCGCAACTACCGCCTTTGCAGCGAGCTCCCGAACCTTCGATCTGGTTAAGGCCTGAACGCTAGCCTCACCAAACAAAAGCCCCTTCTCGCGCAGGAGGTGATCGGACCTGTTCGAAAATAGGTACGGGTACTGGGGGGGCAGCATAGATGACACTGCGGCCTCCGTCTCAAGCGCTCCGAATGGTCCTTCAATAAGCACTTTTGCTACGGGCAGACACACGCTATGAGCTTCCACGGCTTGCTTGAACCATGCGCACTCGCCTGTGAACATATCGGGTTCTACGTAGGAGGGGTGAACTACATCCATCGTAGCTGCGGAATCGCGAAGTACTCGGCACTCTTTCCCGTTCACGAGGAGGTCTCGCATGTAAGGCTCGAGGAGCTTCATGTTCTCGTCAGTGCTGCATAATGACAAAAACACAACTTTTGTTTTTGTTTCCGGACACTGCGCCGAAAAGTGACCCGGCTTCTGGCACGTATAACACACGCGCGCTTGCCTCATCTCGAACCGCTTTCTGCGTTCGGCTTCGGCTGCCGCCGTCTCTTTACGTTTGGTCGGACTGCTTTCACTCGCATCCTCACTACGCGTGTCCCCCTTTAATCTCATGGGCGTGAACCTCGGCCTCTCAAACTTCGAGCCAAATTCACCCTTTTGACCGTCCTTAGCTCCGCGATCCCGACGCGTCACAAACTCCTCGGCTAGCTCGGCGGCTTTAGCCACTGTACAAACGTCTGGCCTATCCAAGACCCAGTACCGCACGTTCTCAGGTAACCGACTATAAAACTGTTCCAGCCCGAAGCACTGCAGAACTTTATCGTGGTCACCAAACGCTTTCTCTTCTTTGAGCCACTCCTGCATGTTTGACATAAGCCTGTACGCAAACTCTGTATATGACTCACTTTTGCCTTTCTCATTTTCCCGAAACTTCCGACGGAACGCCTCCGCTGACAGCCTGTACTTTTTTAGCAGACTCGATTTCACTTTGTCGAAATCCTCTGCCTCTTCTCTATCCAAGCGAGCGACTACGTCGGCCGCCTCGCCGGGTAACAAAGTGAGCAAGCGCTGTGGCCACGTTTCCCGAGAGAACCCCTGCTTCTCGCACGTTCGCTCAAAGTTAACCAGGAACAAACCAATGTCCTCTCCAAGCTTAAACGGCCGCATCAGGTCAGTCATTTTGAACAATACGCGTTCTCCTGCACCGTGTGCCTGACTTCCATTACGAGCGCGTTCCATCTCTACCTCAAGACGCTTCATTTCCAAAGCGTGTTGACGGTCGCGCTCTTGTTGCTCTCGCTCTTTCTGTTCTTTACGTTCACGCTCTTCTTTTTCTTTCTGTTCTTTTCGTTCACGCTCATCTTTCTCTTTCTGTTCTTTAATTTCGCGCTCCTGTCTTTTTGACCTCTCCTCAATAGTCTCAAGGCATTCCGACAGCTCGTCATCCTCAGCTTCTAACTCAAGAATAGCCCTTAGCAGTTCTGGTTTTCTGAGTTTGTCTGAGACATCCAGACCCAACTCTCTTGCAAGCTCCAGCAATTTCGGTTTGCGCAACGACTTCAAATCCATGGCTGCTCTGAATGCTGCTTTCTCTACTGCCTACTATTGTCTTGCCGCAAACTAACCCGGCAGCAACGACAACCACAATTACCAGCTCTGTTTCTGACACTAACAAAAGCCTGGCAAAGCTCAGAAGAAGAAAGTCCCGCACTCACCAAACCTCGTAGCCAAGAATTCAGCGCAGTCGTTCCGCTGCAGGCAACCAGTCATCACACAGGGCTCGTTGCACTGCTCCCGGATGGTCGTTGAGCTGCTCAGCATACAGTCAACTGCATATCTTCGCTGCTGGCCTCCGTTGTCGCGATCCCACCGCTGCCACCAGTTGTTGTAATCGCGCCGCTGGCACGAGTTGTTGGGAACTCGGCGCTGACGCCCGTTGTTGCACCTGGGTCGCAAGCCCCAAGGGTAGCGTTGGCCTGGCGGCCTGGGGTACAACTGGAAGCATCCGAAGGTCCCGGCAAAGCATGAGTCGACTGGTAACAACAAAACAACTTGTTTATACTAACATCGCAAAGAGTTGGCGGTCAGGTTGACCGAAGTAGAGAGACGGGAGTGCACTTTACTCAACAGAAGAAATCGGAGCCTCTTTGGCGTCCGGGGGCAGCTGCTTTTATACTCTCGCAGTTGAGGGCAAGAAGGAACCCCTCTATAGACGAGCACGTGACTGTGCCGCTCGGGCACAAAGGGATAAGGTGGCGCAGCCGTCGTGTCGGCGCCACTCGGGCACAATGGGAAGAGAAGGTGGCTCATACGTCGTGTCGGCGCCTGTCAGACCCCCTCGCTTCACAGTTGGGGGAGCTCCTCTCCCCGGCTGCCGCGCTTCGACAAGCGTGGGCACCAACATGCACATACACACACACACGCACATGAAGACACGTGGCATTGGAACATGCCTGGACGCGCTTGGCGGGGAGGCGTAGCGGCGGCGCCGAACGGGCCAAAATGTCTGCCGCTTTGAACGAAGCCTCGGCGTCCGTTGCATCCGCGCCGGCTTTACCGCGCGTCGTAGGCGAAACGTAACAACGGTAAGCCCTTAAGACATGGCTCACAGTTCCCATCGGGCGATATGTCACATTACAAGTAGCTCTGCGGGACATTGTGCGTCCCATTATAGCCATCGCTCCCCGTTCTTCCCTGGTCAGCCGTGCAGCCATTGCAAAAAAGAGAGTTATAGTTCGAGTTAGTCGTTGTTTGCGTCTATCAGTGATAATTGGCGTTGACGTGACCATTTCCCGGGGTACAGATGAATTACTGCCATTCTTTACGTTGAATCACGTGTGGTTGTCACAGCTAACGCACGCATTCCGGCGCAAATTCGCGCTTATCACGAATGGCGACTGTTGCACATGCGACAGCAAGCAAAAAAAAAACAACTAAGATAACTTTGACTGTCTCTTATGAAGAAATTTGCCGGGCGATATCGCTGTTTGGCCGCGAGTGTGCATGCAGGCTTCTGGCGCTAGAATCCAAGCAGCTACTGAAAGGCGGCGCTCGTGCAGCCGTCAGCCGGCTGCTCCAGACAGGTCTGATTCCGACTGTACATATACAGCGACACTAACTATTGCGAACGCATTTCACACTTCATATATGACTCCAACATAATTAAAAATTGCGAGCTTGTCTGTGTAGCACTACATCTTGCACGCGCGTAAGGATTACGGAGGAAAACATGAAAACTCGAAAAACAGTTACAATGGGGAAGCAGCCTTTATTTATCTGTGAACTTACATGGTCCCAACGTTTAATTTCACGCCAGGGTGAGCGCACAGTATACCTTTCGAGCGCGTTGCGCAAACCTGACATGCCCATGCGAATGACATTTCGGGGTAACAATTCTCAGAAAAAGCTTACGGTCACCTTAGCATACGCTAAAGAGGATGAACCGCGAAAGCGTGCGCACTCACGAGACATTCATTAAATTATTTTGTCATTCTCATTCGGAAGCGTAGCAATTTGCTGTTTTCTCTTGTTTTTCTATATAATTGTTCTCTTTTTTGGTCAGCTAGACATCGACACTGGTACTGCCTAGTTACTGGCATGTTAAAACGATCTTGGCAAGCCTATGAAGACCAATAAGACACATAGGCACGCTGACTGAGTTTTCTTTAGCATTTTAATACAGGAAGGTTGCTACATGATATATGGTTTCTTCTACCTTCTTGCAGCGCAGGCAGAATGTGACGGACACGGAAAGGCAAATTAGGCAAACACACAGCACGAACTTTCAACAATACATTTATTTACAGTTCTCACAGGTGTACTTGGCTACTCATATTTAGGTGCATGTTAAACAACAGCGGGTTGTCCAAATTTTCGGAGTCCCGCACTACGGCACGCCTCGTAATCAGACCGTAATTTTTGCACGTAAAACCCCATAATTTAAATTTTTTTAGGCGTACCTGGTATACTCCTCGAAACGTCTTAAGACACGTTTACTTTGCTCGGCAAGTACGAACAACCACGCGCAGACAATTATGTGGCCACACTGATTAGTGGAGGGTGTTCCTTCAACGCGAAGAGAGATAATCAAGTTCTTTTATTGACAAGTAAATTGACGGCTTACTGGCGCATGCGCTTGAGTTTTGGTGCCATCACGCCGGTTGGTTGTCGGATTTTTCGACCCATGAGCTAATGATTTCGCCCTAAAAAGGCGCTTCCATGCGGTACTCACTTTTTTTTTTGTCGGGGGAACATAGGTATTGACGAGGCTGGATCCGCTTTCCGAGGCAAGTAAGCGACGCCACCTACTCCAAGGGTCAACAAGGCGCGTTAATTAAAGCATTGACACCGCAAAATGGAGAGAACGTGGACCGTTATCTTGTACGCGTTCAAGAAGCCGACGTTCGATTTCGTCTCACGCGATTGTCCTAGGCCGCGTCGATATCGCTTATATAAATTAAAAGAAACAATAATAAATAAATATAAATTAAAAAGAAACGAGGGCGCCTATCGACTTGACCGAGCAACTGGCGCCGCTTCCCGCCGTGAAAGGGTGAAAGATTCATGGGGCAGGTTGGGAGAGAAAACTTAACAGGCAGAGCGAGGACGAGCTCGCGCTACACCCTCTCTCAGGTGATTCGGTCATGCCATAGTTCGAGGCGTCGAGATGCAGCCAGGGCTGTCGGGCATGGGGGACAGGCAGAAAAATTCTAACCTCATCCTCCTTCCACGTCTGTCAGGCGCGATGCTGTTAGCACGGAGAAAGGAAGCTCAGGAAACGTACTTGAGGAGCGTGCCCACTCTGAAATGCGCAACGCTTGTTACCTAGCTCGGGAGCTCCCATATACATACATGACAACGGTTAAATGATGAAATCATTTATTTTTCTCGGCATTCGCTGCACTGATTTCGATGACGTTTGTTGCACTTAAAATGTAACATCTAGTATGTGCTGGAAGCAGCTGTTAATTTTGTACCGTCACTGTGCTTAGAAAAAAATTCACCGACGATTACCATACTCCCTAATGGTTATACTCACGCTGCGCTCCAGCGCGTTCGCTCTTTCGTCCTGCGCTGTGCTAGTTTGCCCGGTTATGCCGAAAATCCCAAGGGACGCCAACGCTCGACACTGGAACGGGCGCCTAGAGCTCCGCTCTAAACGTCTCAAAAATTGCAAAGTGTCAAGTTTACAGCTTTGCTTCATAGCAATGAAAAACGATATCGAACTTTCATAAACTGCACTTACTAACACATCTAAAGCGGACAAAATAGATTCCGTGCACGCAGCTTGGGAGGTACCGCTAATTAGCGAATGTGACTTTTGCAAAACGCTTCCAAACGTTGTGATACGTTTAAGTGGACTGCATACTTGTTTATATAGCAAATCTGTCGGCTTTACATACTGCAGTCTAGGTAAACACTAGCAGAACACGCCACTCACCCCAGACCTCGCCATGTATCGGCTGTATACGGCTGTACTGAGCTAATGACCAACCGAACTCAGTGCTGGTAACTGTAATATCGGTTTTGTACAGAGTTACGAATTTGTTAACTTCGCGCTTCTATTTATTCTGAAAAATATTTCATACAATACCAAAACAATACATATCAAACAACGTAACGTGGATAACAAGTGGATGTCGTCTGTCATACTCGCAGCAATAAAAGAAAAAGACTTACTGTGGGCCCAATGCAAGCGTGCCCCGAATTGTGCAGACTTACGGGCCCAATTTAAGCTGCTCAGAAACAAAGTTACTGCCATGATCCGCTCCGCAAAGCGAATACATTTTCGAGACAAATTTAAAGCCGCTAGTTACAGCAGTAAGAAAACGTGGTCGTTAATTAACAGCTTTAGAGGCACTAATACGCGAGCTGATATAATGAATTATTTTCCTTCCAATTTATCCAGCGGCAGACAGAATATTTCTGATGAGTTTAATAATCACTTCTCTCGTGTAATGAGAAACGAAACCTGCAGGTAGATTCTCGTACTTTGCGTCACAGCATTAGTGAATCGGCATATCTGCCTTCAATTTCTCAGGAAGAGCTGAGATCGATTATATTCAATTTAAAATGTAATAAATCTCCTGGAATTGACGGCATTTCCATTAATGAGTTGCGCAGAACATATGAATACATCCAAGAAGTTTTGCTAACACTACTTAATCGCATAATTTCAAGTGGTGAAATTCCTGTAAAACTGAAAACAGCGAAGGTTATACCTCTTTATAAAAGCGGTGCACGTAATAAAATTGAAAACTATCGCCCCATTTCAATTCTGCCTTCTATCGCTCAAATACTTGAAAAACACTTATTGTTAACAATGACAAGCTTTCTGGACGCCCACAGCATTTTGTCGCCTAGTCAGTATGGTTTCCGACCCGGCAAAAGCACTCAAATCCTTCTGGAAGATTTATCCGATCAGTTGAATATAGCTTTCGATAATAACAAAGTTGCTTGTGCGCTCCTTCTTGATTGTAGCAAGGCTTTTGACAGTGTTCATCATGGCCTGCTGTTAAATAAGCTTTTCTTGTTAGGATTTCGGGGTGCTTTCTCGTCGTTGTTAGCAAATTTCCTTCGGGGTAGGCGTCAGGTCGTCTCAGTTGGGGAAGTTCATAGTGCATTCTCTATTATTAATGCTGGAGTACCGCAGGGATCTATACTCAGCCCATTATTATTTAATATTTTTGTAAATGACCTCTCTAGCGTGATACCCGTTTCTCTTTATCAATACGCCGATGATACGATGATCGTAACTACCGCCCACAGCTACTATGATGCGATTGCTTCTTTACAGTCTGCTGCCACAAAAGCTATGGATTGGTTTCAAAACAACCTAATTACTATAAATGTATCTAAGACGCAATTAATCTGCTTCCATAATCCTTTAAGGAGGGTAGCCCTTGACTATCCTCTTGTTTTGCATTCTTCAGATTGTTCAGCTTGTTCTTGTAGACCTTTAAAGTACTCACCCGTTGTAAAATATCTTGGTTTATATCTTGATAGCGACCTTTCTTGGAACAGTCACCTTGCTTACGTTTGTAAAAAGCTTCGCGCCGTGTCCTGTTTACTGTACAATATAAGATACTACATGCCCTTATCAGTAAGGAAAACTATAACACATGCTTTAGGCTACAGTCTACTCCGGTATGGAATAACAATTTACGGGCACAGTGCTGTCCGCTGGCACAACAGAATAAATGCGATACTGCACTCCCTCTTAAAAAACATATCTTATGATCTGAACCTGAATGCGGACACAGACCGTTTCAAAGTACTTTCGATGCCGAATTTCAATGATCTTTTAATGCAAACGGTTGTTTTGAAACACTTCTGGTGCAGTCGATTCCTAGTTCCATACACAGCTTCCCGATGCTTAAGGCCCAGGGACCCCTTTTGGAGGCCACGTTGTTCCACAAGGTACGGCACTAGAGCTCGGGCCCATTATGTGCCCACCTACTTCAATAAATTACCGCACAGCACATTTTGTGCAAAAACGAAATATAAGTTAAAGAGACTACTAAGGCGTGTCTGTTCGTAAAGACGTACTTGTTCCATTTATTTACCGTTACTGCTTGTGTTTTATGCATGTGGTTGTGCCATTCCTTTGCACCATGACGGTCAGTCTGGTATATGGTTATGCATCATCTCACGGTAATTTTTGTTCACACGCATTGCTGTACTTCTGTGTTTCATTATGCTCAATGAAATTTCTTTTCATAGACACTATAAATTCTAATTACCTTTTTTGTGTTCTATACTTGAGTTCGCTGCTTATAACTGGCATATCAATGTACCGTATATGGTTTTGCTGCCTGCCAGGCACTGCCGCTCAAGCCTTCAAAGGCTTTGGCAGGCCTGTATGAATGTACTGATTTGATTATTGGCAATAAAAGTATTATTATTATTATTATTAAAAATGTAAATATACAAAGAATGCTCAATCAGAGCAAATTTCAAATACGTCGCCAATAAACTTTGCAGTATTAAAATTTCTAGAAGCGGTGCACTTCTTAAATCATCGTGCAAATAATTCGGCTGAAGGAACATGTCTAGATGAAATGCATGATAATGCTGCTCTACGCCCGAAGCGCGCATGAGTATATATAGGACTCATGTTACGTGTAGCTTTTCAACGCATATATAGGTAATTATTATAAAGAGAGATAGAATGAACGATTCA
This sequence comes from Dermacentor variabilis, assembly GCF_050947875.1. NCBI lineage: Eukaryota > Metazoa > Arthropoda > Arachnida > Ixodida > Ixodidae > Dermacentor > Dermacentor variabilis. The sequence continues at coordinate 6,411,221 of NW_027460313.1, read as the reverse complement.
GTCTCACAACTTCGGGGTACACTAGCCTGAAAAGCAAAATTAGTATGGATTCAGCTTGCGATACTACAGTTTTTTTGCGTCTTGATTGAACATGTGATAGCGCAATTGTGATACAGCTCAATATGCAGATTTAGGTGGAAGCGAAAAATTTGCAAGTAAGGCGCTGGTGTGTAGGTTATACCGGCCCCGTGACAGAAAGGCCGATTGTGGCAGCAAAGTTGGCCACGTAGAAACCCGAGTTACTTCTCGCGATCTTCTGCGACAGGAATACATCATTGAACTCGCCTATCTATGGGTGATATAACATAAAGCTATTCCAAACTTTTCTATTTCAATTCTGCAATCAGCTCTCCGCGACTGGTCAAACACTTTTTTGAACCACCCCCACTTCGCCTGTCTGTCACGCGACGTCACGAAAACCACGATGGCTCTATCTGATATGACGCGTACACACTGATTATGCATCACTAAACCGAACAAAACGAAAATTGTTATTTCTGATTTGACGCCCTTTCACCATTAGTGTTCGGCTATTGGTCAAAAGTTTTCGGGCTGCACCCACTTCACCTGCCTGTCACGCGACGTCACAAAACGGCGAAAATTCATCACGCCGAAGTGACGTGTACGCGTTAAAGATGCATTAATAAGCCCCAAAAAGTTGCATTTTTTTCTTAATAGCCGCAGGCTGGCCCGTTCCGAAAGGAACAGAAGATGGCCGCCACCGATCGCTCAGGCACTGGCTGCTCGCACATGCCGAAGAGCATGGGTTTATTTCCATGCAATAAAATTTTTTGCGTGGCCGTATATCGTTTTCGAGCACTTTCGGCACGTTTACGACCTCGCTCTGCCAACTCTTCTTTGATGAGGATTCGTTTTAGCTGCATTCTAAACCTTCCGTTGAATGCCGCCATGATTTTCGACCAGTCACCTCAAGATAAGTAAGGGAAAGCGGACCAATCGTTGGCGCCAGCACCACCCTCATCATCCGGTTATCGATTTTCAGTTCACCGGCTCGGCCTAGCGAATCCCTCTCCACGTGAGCCTACTCCTCGCCTCTTGTCAGACAATTAGACAAGACAAGCCACTCACTGTAGGCAATGTTATTCGTTTTTAAAGCAAAAGAAAATGACCGCCTATAAACGAGGAGAGCGTTTTATTGGTCTGTTCACACAACCCTGCGGGTCACCGCCCGATCCTTGCGTCGGCGGTTACGCAAATTTGGGGCCCTAAACGTAAACCTATTCCAAACTTTTCTATTCCAATTTTGCAATCAGTCCCCCGCGATTGGTCGAAAACTTTTTTGGACCACTCCCACTTCACCTGTCTGTCACGTGACGTCACGAAAATCGCGATTGCTTCAAATCTGATATGACGTGTACACACTGATTGTGCATAATTTGACGTAAAACAAAAATTATTTTTGATTCGACGCCTTTTCGCCATTAGCCCTCGGCTATTGGTCAAAAGTTTTCGGGCTGCACCACTTCACCTGCCTCTCACGCGACGTCACAAAACCGCAAGCTCTTACCGCGTCAAGGTGACGTGCACGCGTTAAAAATACATTAATACGACGAACAAAACTGAATTTTGTTCTGAATAGCCGCAGGCTGCCCCGTTCCGAAACTAATAAAAGATTGCTGCCGCCGATCGCTCTGGCACTGGCTACTCGCCCCTGCCGAAGAGCATGGATTTATTTGCGTGTAATAAAACATTTTGCCTGGCCGCGTAACGTTTTCGAGAACTTTCGGCATGTTTACAACCTCGTTCCGCCAACTCCTCTTTGCTGAGGATCCGTTTTAGCCTCATTAATAAGCTTCCATTGCATGCCGCCGCGATTGTCGACGAGTCACCGCTAGCTAAGTAAGAGAAAGTGGACCAATCGCAGACGCCGGCACCACCCTCGTCATCCGGTTATCGATATTCAGTGCAGTGGTTCCGCCCCATCGAGTCACTCTCCACTTGAGCATGCTCCTCGCCTCTTGTGAGCCAATTAGATAAGAACAAGGCGCACAGTGCAGACAATGTTATTCGTCTTTCAAGCGAGAAAAAGTGACCTCCTATGAACGACGGGAGCATTTGATTGGTTTGTTCAGACAACGCTGCGCGTGACGGCCCGATGCTTGCGTCGGCGGTTACGCAAAGTTGACGCCTGGAGATTGGAATAAAACATATCGGAATAGTTTTAGGTTATACGGCCCTTGACGTCAGGAGATTGGAATAAAAACATATTGCAATAGTTTTAAGTTATAGGGCCTCTTCTGTCTCAAGTTAGCACTCATGATAAATTTCCACAGCGGCTCAGCGTACGTACACATTCTCTGTTACCCGCCACGGCAGTTCAGTGGCTATGGGATCGCGCTGTTGAGCTCGATGTCGTGGGTACGATAGCAGCGAGACACAAAAACGCTCTTGTACTTAGATTTAGGTGCACGTGCTTGTCACGGATCTCCTCTGGAGAACCCTCTGACCGAAAGAGTGGACTAGGCGACAGGTGTACCCACACAGACGCAGATTAAATACAACCTACGCGACAAAAACACTAGCATACAAACCTAACAAAACTAACACGAAATACAAAGGCTATCAGTACACACAACCGGGTAACACTGCTACTAGCGTTCTACTGTTAGTGCTCAGCGTTCGTGCTCACGTTTGGTTCGATGCGGATGTGGCGTGGTATGGGTCCCGTAGCTGGCGTCGAAGTGGCGTTCGACGTTCTAGAGCTGGCGACGCTGGCGGCGTCATTGGCTCCGTTGTACACGTTCCCGGTCGAAACGCCCGTGGAGGTGTTGCCGATGATGTTGGCGTTGGGGCACCACCCGGATGAGTGGCAAAAGCGCTGGAGACACCCCTGGCCGTAGCAGGTGGTAGTGTCCTCCGTGGACTTCCCGGAATGGGCTGAGGAACGGCAGGAAATCTGCGGTGCGAAGCCGTACAACGCGAGCTCACCGGAGCAGTAGCCGGCGCCGCTCTCTTCCGGCCGAACCGGCCCTGACCCGCCGAGCCTCCGCTGCTTTTCTTCCGCCCGTGCCTCGCCCTTCCTCGCCCTTTTATAGCCTTGACGTTAGTCCACGTAATCCTCTTCATCATCTTCTTCTTCTTCTCTTCTCCTCCACTCATCGCTTTCCACCTCACTGAGTACTTCTTCTTTATCTCATTTAGTCTTCGGTTAATCCGCGTCATCCTTAACGCCATCCTCGCCGTCTTCTTGAAACCTTTCTTCGTTTATAATTTTATTTTAGCCTCACTCTTATACGTGACAAGGGATTTTAGCCCCGCTCTTATATGTGACAAGGGCCCCCTCTCCCAAGAGTTTTTCGATGAAAAACTGCTCACGTCATCCTCATCTTCAAGCCATCCAGCCAACCGACTATCTTTTGTGCCAATTACGGACACAGCACACAACACAACACACCGCAGATGACCAGCACACACTAAAAGCATACCACTAACACATCACTGCCGTTGTCCATACTGTTTCCTTAATAAACATGTTAATGATCACAACACACCCCTTTGTATAATCAGGTAACAACCACAACAACACCAATAACAGGATACATCCCTGAAATACATAGCACAGCAGCAACAACAAGATACATCCCAGAGATACCTAGAACTGTTCAGTTGGCTCTACTCATGAAGTTCGCTCCAACGTTATCACTGCCTTTAATATATTCCACCTGAAATGAGTATTCTTGTAAGGCCAAACTCCATCTCATGACATTGCTATTGTTGATTTCGGCCTTGGTTAAGTATTCAAGTGGCTGATGATCCGTTTGAATTCTGAAATGTCTCCCATAAAGATAAATGTGAAATTTCTTTACCGCCCACACCACCGCCAAGCATTGCTTCTCAACAGTGGAATAGTTGCGTTCAGTAGCTGATAGCCTCTGACTTGCAAAAAATACCGGATGCAACACGTGATTTTCTTCTTGCAAGAGTACGGCTCCTAAAGCTCGGTCAGATGCACCAGTGCGCAGCACAAACTCTTTATCCTAATTCGGAGCAAGCAGAACGGGCGGTTTTTGCTATATGCCATTTTAATATCACGAAAGCGTTCTCATGTTCAGCAGTCCAATTCAGTTTATTGCTTGCCCCCTTCTTATTAAGTTCCACAAGCGAATAGGCTATGTGGGCATAATCGGGAGTAAAGTCCGTGTGGTAACCCGTTAAAATCAGGAACAACTGTACTTCTTTCTTGGTCGTCGGTGTCTGGGCTTGCTGTATTTTGACAAGGATGTCGTCTTTCGTCGCTATGCGGCCCATCCCCAGGTTGTGTCCGAGAAAAGAAATGGCTTCAAAGCCCTCCTCACATTTTTCCGGTTTTATGGTCCACCTGGCTTGTTGAATTCTATCAAATAACTTTTCCCGCGTAATTACATGCTCTTTCCATGTATCTGTTGCCACAAGGATGTCGTCAATATAATGTTCTACATTTTGCAGCCCCTCCAAAACCTTCGTCATCAGCTTCGTGAATATTGCGGACGCTCTCTTCAAACCAAAAGGCATGAATTTAAACTGGAATAAACCTGCCGAGCAAGAAAAGGCAGTCTTCTCTTTAGACGAACCTTCCATTGGTATTTGCCAATACCCTTTAGCTAAGTCAGATTTAGAGAAAAACGTTTTGTGAGCCACCTTAGCGAACACCACGTCCGCTCTTGGTATAGGTTCGGCATCAGGTACTATGATGCCATTTAGCCGACGAAAATCTACACACAGTCGGTTAGTACCAACGGGTTTTTTGACAACCACGAGAGGTGCATTGTATGCTGACCACGACGTCTGAATCACAAGCTCCAACATATCCCGCACCTCATTTTCAATGGACTTTTGAACTACTAGAGGCAGTGGATATTGTTTCACGCTGATTGGTCTACCTGAAGAGAGATCTAGTTTGCAACTTATGACATCTGTTTTTACCGGCACATCCGAAAACACATCCCCCTTGGTTTGAAGTAGGGCCTTTATCTGTGATCTTCTGTCTTCATTCAAATCGGGGTTTATTATCACCTTATCCCATCCTTCAGTTTTCTTTGCACTGCACGTGGGCACCTCGCCAACATCATCTAACTCTTCTGCCACTACCGCGCATGCTACCTTGGCGGCGCACCGTACGGGAACTTTTTCTTCATACTTTTTCAACAGGTTTGCGTGGGAAACTTTCTTGGTGTTATTTATCAATAACTCATAATCCACGCCGTTTTTCGTCGTCGTCACAAGGTGAGGGCATCAGTAGCTTATTATGATCCGTAGGTAGCAGGATGAGGACCCTGTCGCCCGGCTTCAGATTCCAGTGCGTGGCTTTCTTGTCATAGTAGCCCTTATAGCGTTCGCGCGCCCTTTCCAAGCCTTGATGTGCAAGCCTACATATCTCCTCCAACTTCTCCCTCAACTCAAGAACGTATGTGGAGGTTGTCTTGAGGTCTGAAGCGATCGCTTTATTGGCCCACAGCTCCTTGAGTATTGTAAGTGGACCTCTAACGGTTCTCCCATACAACATCTCGTAGGGCGAGAAACCAAGAGTCATTTGCGGCACTTCGCACAAAGGGAAAGAAGAGCTGGGAGATATCTATCCGGATCCTGAGGTATTTCCTGGCACATTTTCTTAGTCATACTTTTGGGGGTACCATTGAACCGCTCTACAAGCCCATTACACATAGGATGGTAAGGTGTTGTCAGTAACTGACTTACTGGCAAAAGGCGGTTAACCTCCTTCATTAGCTCCGCCTTGAAGTTCGAGCCCCAGTCGCTCAATATTTCCCTCGGGAACCCATAACGCGAGAACATCTCCACAAGACCCTCCGCCACTTGGATACTGTCAATAGTTTTCAATGGAATGGCGCCAGTATAACGAGTGGCCGTATTCACCAGAGTAAGCACATATCTATGGCCTCTGGCGGATACTGGAGAGATTGGCCTCACAATGTTAAAGGCCACTCTTTGAAATTGCAGGTCGATGACTGGCATTTCTCCCAAAGGTACGGGACGAACTCTACCCTTCGGAACTGTGCGCTGGCACACGTCACATGAGCGAACAAAGCGTTTCAGATCACTCTGGACACCTGGCCGGAAGAATTCCTCTGTGATTCTAGACGCTGTCTTTTGGACACCCTGGTGTCCAGCCATGATGGCGTCATGTCCTAAGCGTAACACTGTCTCTCTCATATCTTTCGGTAGCACAAGCTGTTGTTGGACCCGCCTTCCTGAGCTAAATACGCATTCCCTGTGCAGAAGACCGCTTACCAATAGATATTCGAATGACGTACGGCTCCTCTTCATTTCCACTTTTTCCCCGATTCTTTCGAAGCAGGTTTTATAGCTCGGGTCTTCTCTTTGCGTAGTTGCAATTTCACCCGGTGTTATGCTGAGACACATCGTAACGGGAATAGAGAGCGGACGCTGCGTTGCTCTGGCTGTCGCTTGAGCTCTTGTCTCCACTGCCGACGAGAAACTGACTGCCCCATCACGCGCCTGAGCCGTTGTGGGCCTTTCTTCCTTTGGGTGTTCTTCAACGTCGAGCATCCTCCACTCGGGATCGGGGTCCTCAACACTTCTTGCACCCGTAATGTTTCGCAAGATGAGATCATAGATGGGTTGCTCTACGCATTTTGCCACTACCTGTCTAGTATAATATGGCGTGGACACTAGAATCCTGGCTTCAGGAAGGTACCTTACTGTGCTGTGTTGGCTCCGCTGTCTCTTAGCACCAATACAGGACGGTCCCCAATTTGACCAACCACAACCGGCATTGCTACTTTTGACTTGGGTGCTCCACTCACCACCTCATTTCCCAGCGGCGTTTGTTTTTCTTTCAGCTGTGGAACTTCAGGTGGTGTGACAAGTTCAGCCCCAGAGTCGACAACGCATGCAGCTCGGTCTTGCGTTCTATACCGGCACTCATCCACAGTGTGTCCTCTCCTCTTACAACCCTGACACACAGCCTGTGTCTTTTGAGCAACGTTACTGGTCCGACAGGCAACTGCACGGTGTCCCACCTTGCCGCAGAGCAAACACCCTACTGGCGCCTTAGTTGCGCCGCCATATGCTCTTGGTTTTGTCGCATCTGTCTCTGGGACCTTCTTTGTCTCCTCCCTTCCCTTACTCATATTTCTCAGCCCCTGAGCCTCGAGGAATTGGTCTGCAGTGTCGGCAAACTCATCTGCAGTTCGTCGAACTCATCTCGGCAATCCCGCGACGGAGAGTTGCGGACGCGGCGTGTTCACCTCCGCACACAGTAGACTTAGCGGCGCAGTTGGGCTAGAGGATGACGGTAGCTTTCCAAGAAAACGCCAACGCTGCTGCTGCAGCTGGCTGAGAAACTTTGCATGTCGCCAGGCCATTCCTAACACTAGCGACATGGTTGGAGTACCGATGCGAATCACACCTATCTCATGGACGATCTTGGTCACGGTACGTGCAATGTGAAGTCCATTTCTGAGCGTGCTGTTCGGTTCTATGAGATGGACTCCGTCCCTTGCGATTTTTACTTGGAAAACCATTTCAGTGCGAGGTTCAATGCGAATATACTCGTGGCACCGCGCACTAAGTACATCATTGTGCGCCAGGGTGCTCGAATTTACATGCCACTGAAAAGTTTCACCGTTTTCGGTTGGAGCTCACTCTTAGAGATATATATATAAGAAGTCGCAATGCTCGACAAAACGGGACACCACCTAATAGCTCGTAGGGACAGTCCTGCACAATTAAAAACTTCTCGCGAATATGTGTGGACGCGAAATAAAGAGTTATTTCAACTTCACCTTGGGGGGAGAGCAAGCTTCCGCCGATTCCTCTGATGAAGATGTCTTTTCTTGATTTTGATGAAGCAGATATTTATTCAGTGAAATGTGACGAGATGACATTTGCCGAGAAGCCAGTATCAATCTCGAGTTTTTTTTGCACCATTTGCTTGTGTGGGTACTGCTAGAAGCTGAGTATCTGACATAGTGCATACGGGACGGCCGGACTGGCTTCCTAGGCCGGGCCGTTGTCGTTCCCCGAAGGGTTGGGCTACCCACCCTGATAATCGTTGGGCTCTCTCTGTTGGTTTCTGACATATCGAAACCACGTCCAGAATTCCTGCGCGACGTGACCAATGCGACGGCATAGCTAGCATCGTGGCCGCCCGTCGTCGGCACGGGAATTTCTTGCTGGCCAAGGCACTGGAGGACGACGTACATCTTCTTCAATGGCCTTCAGGTGGTCAGAAAACGTGGCTATAGAGTCCGCGATCATCCTCAAGTCCCCGTCGTGGTCGGTGGCCTCTCGCGGACAATGACGCTTTGCCGCAGCGCAGCTATATAAAGCGTTACATGTCAGAGGCGCCTGCATTGTTGCTACAGCGGGTGTCACTCCGGCGGGAGGTGCCGAGGCGTGTGGTTACCACGAGTGCTGGCCGGTAGAGAAAAGGGTGCCGATCGCTTCTGGTTGGTGCGCACGCGTCATCAAAGCAGCCTGATTAATACGCTGCAGAATTTGCAGGAAAGTAGAGCAACTCTCCCGGTTCGCCATAATTATTTCCTCCTGCATGTCCGGACGCAGGCGGTGCATGAGGTACCGTAACCGTTCCTCTTCCATCATAGATGGATCAATTTTGGCGCACAGTTACTCAATATAATAGTAATATTGTGCGGGAGACTCCGGTAGTAGCTGGGTCCGACTTTTGCAACCGCAAATGTGCGATTTTCATTGAGTGGTGACTGGCGAAAGATGTTTTTAGTAACGTCGCCCACTCTTCCTATGAATTAGGGGCACCCGTTAAAATCTGAGTGGTGCGCCACTTTTTTGCGTTCCCATCCAATGCCAAATATAAAAATTTTGCTTTCGTCCCTTCATCATAGTTGAGGGAGAGAACGTGTTCGTAGCAAAGCCGCAACTCGGATATTGATTCTTCTGGCGTGCCTCTAAAGACTGGCGGTCCAACGAAAGGTCTAGCTTAAGGGGGGGGGGGGGACATGGTAGCGAGAACAGTAGGGGTTCCGGTCATAGTCCAGTTGTTAGAGCTAGGTTCCTGAGGTTTGTTGCCACGTGTCATGACGTTAGAGCGTGGAGTTTCGCGTGGAGGGCAAATCCAGATCCGCACGCACGGAGACGGTGAGAGGTATCATTTGAATTACTGAAATGATATTGCGCAACAAAAGAACGACGCGGACGTGAGAGGACGATACACCAAGCGCAAACTTTTAACTAAGTTTATTGTACCACTTAAACCGATTTTATACATGTGAAGCAGTGTAGACCGCGCATGCGTTTACATGAAAAATGAGCTACGCGTTCATGTAACATAGTTACAAGTCGTATGATGCCGCGTCCAAGAAACCTATAGTTGTTTTTCTGTGAGAGCCAGAGAAGGAAAGCTAACACACTTATCACCCAATTTTGCGATCATCTGCGCTTCAGATATTTCTCGGATGAGCTGCGTACTGCCACGGGAAACAATCGTGCATTGGTCCTCAAGAGGTTTGCAGCCATGATCGCGACAATGGATTTCCAAGCAACTACCGGAGCCACTTTTTACATTGTTGCTGTGTTCGCGGAGCCGATCATTGAGGCAACGCCCAGTTGGTCCGATATATTGCTTCCCACATGAAAGCGGGAGGTTGTAAACCACCCGGTGGACACACTCGACGACCTTTTTGCGGTTATGCTTTCTGCACTTTTTGGAAGGAACGCATTTGGATCCGTCCACCTGCAAAGCCTGCCGAGTTTGTTGGCGGCACAAAAAACAACTCTTACATTCGCCCTTTGGGCTATCTTTTTCAAGTTATGGGATATTCCGTGCATGTAAGATATAACACTTACTTAGGGCGTATGCCGGGAGGGGCTTCGGCCACTGACTTCTGCGTGCTGGAACGCGCTTCTCTTAAAATGCGTTCCGCGACAGACACTAGCACTACTCTAGGATATCCAGCCAAGGACAAACGTCGAATTTGCTTTTCAAAGCTTACGTCCACTTCATGACAGCAAGACTTGCTAAGGGAATTCTTGAAGCACAAACTGATAATGGCCCGCTTAACAAGCTGAGAATGTGCGGACGAATACGGTAGAAGTGGCTTGTTGGCTCGCGGCTCATACGACCAACACGTGTGGCTCTCCTGAAAGCTCAGGCGAAGTTCAAGAAAACGAAGAGACCTATCTACTGGCATCTCATGAGTAGTTTGAGGCGGAACTAAGCGCTTATGAAACGTTTCTAACGCTTTCTTAGTTTCCAGAATGAAGGCTTCAGAAGAGCAGTCAATGAAAATTAAAGAAGTGATCAACGTATCTGAATATTTCACCGACAAACAGGGGGTTGCCTCAATGATCGGCTCCGCGAACACAGCAACAATGTAAAAAATGACTCCGGTGGTTTCTTGGCAATTCATTGTCGCGATCATGGCTGCAAACCTCTTGAGGACCAATGCACGATTGTGTCCCGTGGCAGTACGCAGCTCATCCGAGAAATATCTGAAGCGCAGATGATCGCAAAATTGGGTGATAAGTGTGTTGCTAGCTTTCCTTCTGTGGCTCTCACAGAAAAACAATAGGTTTCTTGGACGCCGCATCACACGACTTGTAACTATGTTACATGAATGCGCAGTTCATTTTTCATGTAAGCGCATGCGCGGTCTACACTGCTTCACATGTATAAAATTGGTTTCAGTGGTACAATAAACTTAGTTGAAAGTGTGCGCTTGCTGTGTCGTCCTCTCACGTCCCAGTCGTTCTTTTTTTGCGCAATATCATTTGAGTAATGGATTACCAACTTGCCCGGAATGCTGCACTCATTAATATCATTTGAATAATTAGGTTTCTTAACTTGACATTTACTTTACCTTGACACTGTACACATATTTTCTTACAAAGCAATGCCATACCCGCCGTAGGCGGCCTGCCTGACATGCCTGGTCTCCCATGGTGAAGTAGCGCTGTGTGTCTGCTGTCTCCTTGCTCTCCTCAAAACTACTAAGCAAATTCCTTAAATGAGTTTTTGCAGCATTCAAGGGACCCAGGGACCGGTGGCAGGCGCCGGCATCTCCACCAATGGTCTATTTCGTCCAATCAGGCAGGCCGACAGCATCCAATAAGGGCCAGAGTTTAAGGGGCCAAAAACGGCCGCGAAAACACTCCGCATACAAAATCAATTCGTCCATAACTAATCAATCTTTGACCCCCGATACAGCCCAGTGAGGGAAGAGCGCGCGACACGTGCCCGTAGTGACCATCAGGTGCGGTGGCGTTGGCCGGACGGAAGCACATGCCCGAGGCTCCGCTGCGGTCATTTCCGAACAAATGCTTCCCCCGCATGGAGGAACCCACAAAATTCGCGGAATGAAAGAAAAAAAAGGCTCGCGGTATACTCTCTTCGCGACCACACTGTGCTGCGTACGCCAATGAGTGCGTCGTCTTTCGCGCAAATTCTGGTGCCGCTGTAGCGTCATTGTCGAAGTTTTTCTTGCGTGGTGCTTTGTTACGACGTCTGAAGAATGGAAGAATCGGGTTACCTTGCGTCAAGTGCCTTTCACACAGCAACGATTTGAATGATTTCGTGGATGTAAGTTTGACTTTTGTGAGCCAAAGTGTGGGTGGCGCTGCTTTCGGGGGTCCTGTGCATTAGTGGCTATTTTGTGTGCGTGATTGTTACTCCTAAGCACCAAAAACAATTTCTGGAACTATGTTGCAATATCCATTCAACGTTCTTGCGCTGCTCAAGCTTTCTCGTAGAACAAAAATTGCAACAGGATTGCGCCTTATTGAATATATTGATAACGAACGCTTTACGCCAGTAGATAAGTAGAATATGAGAGATCATTGCTGCCTTATGTGCTCTCTGTATGCACCATGCGTCACAAGAAATGCCGCCACCACCGTTGTCGCTGCTGCTTACCTGTCCGGTGATCCGGTATTGCGCAAGCGGTATTACGTTCAAGGGCACACTCTTAAAATTTTCACACCCTTATGGGTGTAATGCGGGTGTATTAATCTTTTCACCCTTGTAAACACCCTTGAAACACCCTTTTTTAACGGAAAAGAGTGTTCAACAAGAAAACACCCTTGGAACACCCCAGTCTTTCTAATTTACACCCTAATTATAAGGGAGTAAGTGAACAAGCTTACAGTATATGATAAATGAACATTGCCAGTTAAGGCGTTGATATTGGCTATACATGAAACGCGCGCTACCTGCGCTTGAATTCGGTAGCTGGAATGATTAGATCGGGACATCTAGGCAGCAGCGCACTGGCTCCCAACAGTGGTCAAAAATGAAGTTTCCCACGAATGTTGATATCGAACGGATGACACTAACGCGCAGACTTTGCATAGCCAGATATCTGCAAAAGGCTTCATATGATCAATGGCAAAATATTTACAATGCTATCACTGAATGCTTAAAGGTTTGCAACCAGTTCGACTGGGAATGGTTAGGAGTGAGGGCTAACGGTAAATAGCTCACCAACTTACGGTTTGTAGATGACATTGGCATACTCAGCAACGCTGCAGACTATTTGCAACAAACGTTTGAGGACCTTGTCGAAGAAAGGGTAAGAGTCTGATTGAAAGTTAGTATGCAGAAGAGAAAAGTAATGTTCCGCAGCCTGGCGAGAGAACGAATGTCATGGTAGGCAGTCAGCCTCTAGAACCTGCGCAGAAATACATTTATTGAGGTTAATTACTCGCAGGGGCCTCTGATCAAGGAAATTAACAAAAATAAAAAATTAGCTGGAGAGCTTACGGCAGGCATTACTAAATCATGACCAGGGAGCTTACTGCTAACCATTGCTTTCTACCGTTACTAACGTATGGGGCCGAAACTTGGAAGTTACCAAAGAAGCTTGGGAAGACGTTGAGGACCGCGCAACGAGCGATGGAATGAAAATTATTAGGCATGACGATAATAGACTGGAAGACAGCGATGTGGATTAGAGAGCGGACGGGGATAGCTGATATTGTGGTTGACATTAAGAGGAAAAAGTCGTGCTGGGCAGACATTGCAATGCGTAAGGGCGAGAACTGCTGGTCTATTGGAGTTGCAGAATGGGTGCTAAGGGAAGGGAAGCACAGTCGAGGACGGCAGAGAATAATGTGGACGTGATGGAATTGGGAAACTTGAAGACACGTGGAACCAGTTAGCACAAGACAGGGGTATTGGAGATCGCTGGAGAAGCTTTCGTCCTGCGATGGACGTCAAAATAAGCTGATGATGATGATGTTGATGATGTGACGACATCCATGCTAGCTTCGCGGCATGTCATTCATGTTATGCCATGCATACGTGTCATGCACGTTCTGATAGCTCGATTTGCGTCGATTGCGGGGGGGGGGGGGGCTAGTAGCGGCGCAGCCAAGTAGGGCACGCCGGGCACTTGTAACGCTCACTAACAGTAAAATTATTGCTGCTATGGCAATGGCCCCGCTCCTTCCCCCTCCACGGTCAATTGGGACCCCCCCCCCCTCACGCGAAAAAATTTTCTGGCTACGCCACTGTGGGGAGGGAGGTGTAAGATTGCTCTAGACCCCTCCCCCTAACTTGTCAACAGAAACGGGGGACGGGAGGGCAGCTGCCGCCGGGCCGCAAACCTTAGGCAGCCCAATTACCGGCTGCATTTCCCTTTGGACGTGAATACTGCTCTAATGTCATTACACTGTAGGATTCGTGGCGGTTCGAGGGCATGCGACAACAGCAAAAAAAAAAAAGAAAAAAAAAACACATACAGCCATCACCAAGTCTTAGCTTGAGCCGATCTTTGGGAGCTGGGCAAGACTCTCACAAAAAAAAAAAAAAAAGTTTGGCACCCCTCTTACAGGCATTGTCAACTCTGGGTCCCCCCGCTGACTGCACGTTTCCGGTAAAAAAAAATCACACAGGAACTCCTCTCACATTTGTCTAAGTGCGCGTGAGCATTGTGACTCTTCCTCATCTACACGCAGTCCATGTCGTTATTAATGTTATGAGACTTGATCCGACAAGTATAAGCGACAGCGCTGCGGCGACACGAGCTGCTCTGGTCGGCGGCGCAAGCAAAGTACTGCAGGTGACGGGGCCAGGCGCGCTGGTGACGTTCCGTTCGTTTTGAGCCGGTATCGCTCTTTAGCCCTCCTCATCCGCATCGAACCATTATCAACCGTTCTCCGGCGGCGGCTGCTTGTGGCACGGCCGTGCGAACCGTAACTTGAAAGCGAACTGCATTGTGGACAGAGTGTGCCCACTGCTGAAAACTTCACGCGCTGTGTTCTCACCGTTTACTTCGCTTTGAAAACAGACGCGCGTACACCTATCTTGAGAGTGATCTGCGAAAAGCGCATAGTGCGGCATAAGCTGAAAGCTTCGCGAGCGCAGTGTTTTCGCCGCTTCGGTCGCGTTGAAGCGAGAGCTAGCACGTAGGTGAATTCACTCGCTGCTGCGGGTTCTATTTTGAAAGATATCGTGCGGTACGGACTGATGGACGGATGGTTTTTCTTGTTGGGTAAGTATAGAAATGCTTACGTTATAAAAAAAATCGCAGGGTTCGCGAATTTCGCGATAAGAACCAACACCAACCCCACTCCCCCGCCCCCCGCTGAGCGATGCCGTCTTGATCGCCCCCTCCCGACCCCGGGAAAAGGGACACTACCTGTCTATCTCAGTTGAAGAAACGATGATGAAACGTTAACGACAAGAACGGCATTTCCTGAGTTCTCTTATGGCCTCCGAGATTTGCGCGCGAAGCTGGCGCGCGCAAACCTGGGAGGCCATAATTGGCCGCTTAATAACATAAAAAGACAAAGATAATGACAAACGACACAGTTAAAAATTCAAAGAACTGATCTTAGCTATACTGTTTGGGGAAAAGGAATAAAAAATTAGACAGCCGCAACACACGCCACTAAAGCCGCCACCGCCGGCATAACGCGGAACCAACGGTTGGCAACGTTCATTCGCGCGTCATTGCTTCGTCCGCTTCGTCTCCGCTACGAGAGCCGCCATCTTCTCGCGCCTAACGTTTTGTATGGTTTTGTTCTCTGCAATCCGCGCACATAGCTCATCGGTGGGTGCACGTCTGCTCGGCGTCGCAATGCGGCCAGTGTCATTTTCTGGTGTTCGCGCAAGCGGTGTGAAACATGTCGCATGTGAAATGTTTGATAGAAGTGCCTCACGTCCAAGTCAAGCCGCCGTACGGGTGTGTATGGCTGTGCGCCCCGTTCTCGGAAGCGTCGACGGGTTTGCGGCATGCGGATTTCAGGTACGTGCAAATGCGTTTCGCCCTCCTATTGAGCTCCGGAACAAAGCGTGCAATATTTCATGTGAAAGATGCAGCGCCCGTCATCATTGTGTGAATTTCGAGCGGCAAACGAGAACTTTGGCACTTAGAGCACACCGCGGCTGCTAAGTCAGCGTGGAAATTGTTTTACGTTACCGTAATATGTTGCTGTCAGTCTAATCTGCGGCTTGTGGACAGCTAACCCATTGACTTTTTCTTGTGGCAGCGATAGGTATATAAATACAAGCGGTAACAATTTTCGAGAGCAGAGAGTTGTTTCGCTCGATGTTTGGTCGTGTTCATGGCGTTATGAAAGCTAGAAAACTAACTGGCTTGATCGTGCTTAGTTGCAACTCCAAGGGGCGTAACATTGGCGCTGTTTATGTTTGTTTTCGGTGTCACGAGTACCACTTTCATGCTTTTGTTGCATGAGAGTGGTAGCTGCTACATGCCGTCTGGGCAGAATACAATAAAAGCAATTCCCTCACTTTCATATGTATGCAATGTGACGTAACAAAATTTCCAGCGTTTTATTCGGAGTGTAAATATCCAGTATAGTTTGGTAAGAAACTCAAATTCTGTCTTAGCTTAGTAGGCGTGAAACAAGTGAAACTCTCATTCCTTTTTGAATTGTTCGCCCAAACCGCACCGCCCGGAGATGCGTCATCGGGTAATTGACAGTAGCTGCGCTACGTGAGTTATTTTATGCGCCAATATTGCCCGGTTAAGTATCCTGTTAATTTATGCTGACGCTCGTTCATCTTGATTTTAAGCGGTTACTATCCCCGAGTACCGGACGATGCCAAACTTGTGAGGTGTAGCTAACGCGGGAAATTCAATGTGGCGTGGCTGCAAGTTCCTGTTTTTACGTTTCTTGCATTCAAAGCCAACAGACACAGCATCACTGATTTATTTGCCATTTCTGCTGTACTTGATCAATCTAATGTGACAACTGCATTTGCTCTTTAATGTTCTCCATTTGCTGTGTATTCAGCTTGGCTGCCGTCCTCTCTTCAGAGGATGCCGCTGTGATAGCTCTTTCGTGTAGCACATGCTTCTAGGTCCTTGTGTTTCAAGGGCTCTGGCGAGGCA
Organism: Dermacentor variabilis; assembly: GCF_050947875.1. Lineage (NCBI taxonomy): Eukaryota > Metazoa > Arthropoda > Arachnida > Ixodida > Ixodidae > Dermacentor > Dermacentor variabilis. Next base: position 6,394,908 of record NW_027460313.1, on the reverse strand, counting down.
GCAGTGCTCCAAGTAATTTTACCATCCTATATATTTTATATTTTGCATCATTCTTCCATGATGGATTTTAATGTTCATAGTATTCGTCATTAGTCATCGCCATAATTTTATAGCACGTAGATTTTACGCACTTTACAGCGACAATTTTTAGGCCAGTTTACAGCCAAGTCGCATCTTCCATAATACATCGTCAACATTACCACTTGTCATGGCGCTCTTTGGCCAAACCTGGCCCTTGCGCCGTAAAACACCACACATCATCATCATCAGCTTGGCTGCCAGAAAATGCTTGAATTTCTTTCAGTATCCAAGTGACGAAATATTTCACTGACGGCCTTGTGTGAAACACGCAAGATGACAAAACTGATAGCAAAATGATGAGATATTTCTTTCATAGCGTTTGGACTCTACTTTTGGTGAGGATGTCGATCGACCTTGGGCCTGGTGATAGCACACCCGACATCGCCAAAGTGCAGCCTATCAGTTGAGTGCCCCCGAATGGACCATCAACATCGGAAAATGAAGCAGAGCCAGGTAGGGGCAATCTTTACTTTGGAACAGAATACTGACAGCTGCTTCCTTTTTTAAGAACTAAATAACATATTTACAAACCAATCCTTTCTCTTTGTGCAGCCTACTTAGAATTGTTTTTGCTTGTTATACAGACTTTCAGAAAGCAGTTCTTCTGAACCCTTTTTGCATGCACAAATAAATAAAGAGGAGTGCACTTTCTGAAGAAATTGATGCACTGAAATGTGCGTTCGACACACAATGAGATGCAAAATAAGCAACAACTTTAAAGCGGTAAAAAAAAAACAAGTTTGAAACATGTTCTAACATCATAACCCGCCTTGGCATACGGATCTAAATATAACAGCAACAGAGGTGCATGCAGAGAAGTGTTTGTAAATGTTTGCAAGATATGTACATTGTCTAAGAAATTGTTTTTATTTACTTGGAGCTTCTTGGTGCCATGGCAGTGCAGTAAAAGCTCAAAATGATGCCCCTGCTCCTAATAAAGCACCTTTAGATTTTAAAATTAAATTATGTGCTTTTACATTCCAAAGTCACAACCTGAAGTTTTGGGAACCTGGCCTTCTTTAATGTAACCTGAATCTAAGTGCATAAGCGTTATTGCATTTTACCCTCATTGGAGGGCAGCTGCCATGGCCTAGATGACTGAGCAGCATGGCATCATAGTAAGTGGGCTATAACACCAGGTCAAAATGAGAAATACTGCTTAGAACTACCAACTTCTTGGCTCACAAGCACTTCGCACTAAGTTAAAGGAGTATGGAGTACTGACAGCGACCGTTTATGTACCAATTTCTTTTTAGGCTGACTGCATTATTAGGGTGCGAAGCTTCAATTAGTCAAAACCAGCCTAAATTACAGAACCAGCTCAAAACACGCACCATGTATAGCTGGATTTGGACATGAAAATGGAGTCAATTCATGTCGCCTAAAATGGAGGTGGCAGTCACACTATTTCATGCATTTTGCCTAAAACATAGTCAATAATAATTAATTGATTTCTAAAATATTCTTTTCGAAAAGTTTTTTTCAAGCAAGAAAGGAGGAGCCGAACGGTGTTCAGGTGCACGAGCGGTTAGTTGCACGGCACTTGTTGCATGTGTTCACTGGCTTCTTTCAAGCCTGAAAAAAAATTTGTTGCACCTATTGAGCAGTAGAAAGCTGGATTGGGAATTTTTCAGGATGCTCTACAATTTTCGCACTGACACTTTTGCTTTGAATATAATTCAGCAGTTAAATAATCTTTAATAACTAATTACCTAATTAGGAAAAATGCAAGAATTGGTTTCACTTCCTCAAAACGATGGCAAACGACATTACCTTGGTGCTGTCCAGCTACGTGGCACTTGTACATATTTAAAGCTTGCACATGTCATACAGACCACCTGGTAATTACAAGGCATATATAGAAGTGGCTAAGTTGTGTGAGCCAGCCATGTGTAGCGAATCATGAGAAACAGCCATGTTTCTTTGACTTAAGGGCATGATAAGATTTACATGCTCGACACCTTGTATCAGTGTGTTCTAGGCCTGTTCGTAGTTTAGCTGCTACATAAACAATATTTCTCCACGTGTAAGCTCATATGCATCTTTCAAGTATATTGCCTCGTGTGTCCAAAATAAACCATCCTCGCGCTTCCTTCATTATGTCTTCATCTATTGCTGTGCTAAATTTTTAACATGCAACTGCACAAATTTTCATCTAGTTTTCATATTTCCTCGTTGTTTGGTGGCTTTATTTCTGAACAAGTTGTTTTCGTTAAACCCTGTTGCACACAGCAGTACACAGCATTTCTGCCTGGAGTGGGAATTGTTCTTTTTTTTTCAGATTGACATTAATACACCTTGCCTGGGCAATGTAAGGCATTCTACATAACACGGCCCCGCAATAATGTATTATATTGCATTCCAGCATCATGCAAAACTGTTTACTTACCAGATTAGAATATCTATAAGTGTTGGAAGTAACAGAACTGGAAGAAGCCAGCAGATAATGAGGCCAAGGAAAGCATACAGGAACATGTTTTAAGTTTTCTATATGAAGTATAGAAGTGATAAATTCTAGGTAAGTGAAAGTGGATTAAAAGATATCCAGCTGTGGGTGGGGAACGGACCCATAACCTTCACATTACGCATGTGATATACTAACCACTGGGGTACTACGGCCGTGTTCGAGTGTCGACAATCTGAGGGATTGTGGACGGTTGAATGCTGCCTCGGTGGCACAGTGGTTAGTGCATCGCATGCCTAATGCAAAGGCTGTAGGTTCGTTCTCCCCCCATGCCTGGTTGTTTTTGACCATTTTCATTTCCCTTTATCATTTCTACATTTAAATAGAAAATTACAAATAAGTTTCCACGTGCCTTCCCTGGCATCTTCCAGCTGTGACTCAGAAAAATTTTGACCCTCAGTAGCCTTTTTTCTCGTTTGGAAGAACAGGAGCTTCATTTTAAAATAATGAATTCACCTTGTTCAGCATCTCAATGTGGTCTCAAATCTTATCACAGCATATGTATTACGAAGTGAAGTTTTAAGATGATGATATAGCATGGGACCTAATTAGTAGCCTTTGTGTACAGATATATGACTAGTCTAATAAATAGGAGGATTTTAAGAGGCACTTCTAACATGGTCTGAGCATGTGTTTAAAAAAACTAATCTAGCATGATTTCAGGCATAACTGTTGCCCCTGAAAAATATTTGGATCATCTGCATTGGCATTGTTTTTAGAGAGCACCAATACTGCTTTGATAGAAGTAGCCTCGTGGAACATGAAGCATCGCTTCTTGCTGAGTCAAGGAAATATCTGCATATCTGAGGTGCATGTGTCATATGCTCGAATGCTGTTTAAAGGCTGCTAATAAGAAAATTACTTTATTTGCCTTCCAGAGATTGCTTCAGTAGTCTATGCTACTCGATCATAAACAATTTACCAGAGTGAACATTAATCACAGTTGGCTTTGCAATGTTTATGCAAAATACCACAATTGTCTACTAGATATGTGACTGCACTAAAACTTGGAATTAATGACCAGTAAGATTTATGGGACCAGCAAAACTTAGTTTATTACTCCAGAACAAAATGCGAGGAACTTCGGTTATTTCTGCCATAGAGTTTCTTACAGTAATTACTAGAAGGAGCTCTGGCGCTGCAGTCGTACCACCATGGGAATGACGGGAAGCACATGGATCTGTCTGATATTCGTGCTTGTGAATTCAGACGTTCTTGTGGCTTCGTATATTATACGCTATATAAATCTTATTGTCGTAAATTTCAGCGCAGTCTATACTCTTCGAAGTGCAGAAGACGGCGCCAACACGCACATTTGCTATTAATTGTAACGATTGAGCTTGTCCAGGTGGCCATATCGAAAGGCGCCAAGAGTCTCAAGGCACTGGTATGCCCGCGATAAATTCATCAGGGCGTTGCACTCGTTTGTCGTTACATGCATCCGTGGCTTAATGGTTTCAATATCAGACTTCTGTTCTAGAGTTCCTGTGTTTGAATCCTGTCGTCGGACGATTTTAATGCTTGTTTATTTGTTACACGGTATATTGTTGAAAATGACTAGTTTACAAAGTCACAAAGCCGTTTGAAGCCAAACAGACGAAGTTTAGGCAAATACATGTACTTCCCATAATTTCCATGCTGGTACAGCCGTTCTTGTTTGATCTCCTGTGGACACTAACGTCAGAGTTCCCTCTAGCAATTGCATGAAACTCTGATTTCTGCACCTCGCTCGTGCAGAAGCGGCACCACACCTGCTGCGTAAACATGCACTACCTTTCGGCCAAGTGCAGGGAATGCTGTGAACTCGCCCTGTACAAAGCCTGCACTAAGTAAAACAAATCACAACGTGCAGTTGCTGCCACGTTGAACTGGTGGAATGAGTAGTGAAATGCAGCACCTCCTGAACTAGTTCAGAAAGTGCAGGTTAATCAAGTGGAGATTATATAGTAGCAGAAGTTGAGTGATACTGCATTACATTCACGAAATATACTTCATGATACTTTTCCATTTATTTCCTCAGTTATTAAGAATCCCTTTTGCATTGTTAGACAAAACTACATAATGCCAACATATTTTCTAGCATTCACTGGTAGCAAACATGTCAAAACTTGTTCTATTTTCTGGATTGTCGCTTTAACCGTTAACCCCCAAGTTAATTCCGGAAGAATGTACCAAATTTTCCAAATTTCTTATGTACTCAATTTTTCGGTGTCATTCTCATTCTAAAAATATATTACTTCATTGGTCTCTGGTTAGAAATAACACAAAAATAAGAGCTGCTCTTGAGGGCAGCTTTCCCTCAATGCCGACTGTAACTCATCTTTGACAATAAGAGCAACATAACATTGGGCAGAAAGATTGCGACTCATCATTGGCGATATTGGTACTACCTCCGGTCACTACTAGAGCTTGGGATCAATGGTTAAAGATTGCGACTTTGTTGCTGCCCAATTTTAATTCTGCAGCTGTTACACTTGGGTGTAGCGTGTGTATGTACGTGTGCATGCATTAAAATGACTTCACGCTAGAGCAAAGCAACTGTAGTGAAGAGAGGCATTAGTCATCTTTATATATTTGCTTTGTAAAGATGCACTAGGTTTATCTTTTGCAGTATAGACTTGGCGCTCATTGGCCAAAGATGCCCTTGTGCTACTAAAACCTGTCAATTAATTCGCTTTTTGCAGTAGCAGCTGCTTATTCCTTTTTCAAGATCGGTCTGTGAGTTTTAATTTGTTTTTCTTGAACTGTGCAATTCCCACTCACAGGACTGCATGTCATCTGAGGTGTTCCTTTTTCAATCAAGAATGTTGAGGTTGTGTTTGTAAAACTTGATTTCTTGCCTCAAACGAGCTTGTACAAACTGACCAAGCTGATAATTCTACCTGATTATATATTAAATATGTTGCGGTTATGAACCCTCATAATGAATGACACATAGTATAAAAATTTTATCTAATAAAACAATTTAATAAAATTTTTCATGTTTTTCGCGTTCGTGTTCACTTCTCTACTCTCGTGTCCTGTCTGCATGCCTCACCTCTTCTTTTGCATATTAAATATCGTATAAACTTAGCCATGCTTTTTTACCACAGTGCAGGGGGAAAAGGTTCCGGTAACACCATGCATTCAGTATGGTGGCCCAGATGTGTATGCAAGCAACCTCCTTCATGTGGACCAAGAACTACTCTGCAGTGTCTCGCAGACTTCCATGCGAAGCCCTCAACATTCTCGTCTCAGTGGAATGGCTGCTCATCTATCTGCGTGTCCATCACCAAGACGGCCAGTTGTAAAGCTCCTGTACCCGTTTAAGAAAGCTTAATGATTTTTTTTATTTAGTTTTCACGGTTGGCCGTAGAATCTTAACATTTTTGATGTTTCTAACATTTTTACCTGGCACAAAGTGGTGCAATAACTTTAAACCAGTGTAATGTATTTAAGTGATGCTCGCTCTAACGCCTATCTGGTTTTGTTTGTGTTTTAAGAAATTTGAATGTCTGATGAGGTAACAGCATTTGAATTTCTCATCGTGGCTGTTTTCAATGAGCTCCTAGGAAATAAGACGCAAAACTTATCACACGCCAGTTGTAGCATTTTTGTTTTCATGACTGAAGTATACTAGTTTCAAAAGATGGAAAGTGGGGAAAAAAGCCTCAAGAACATAATCATCCTAGGATTGTCATGTCCTTAAAACTCTGCAATGACTAATGCCTCATGCATCTTGGGAGCACATTGGTCGCAATGCCTACAGGTATACTTGATAAGAGAATAGCTTGCACTCAGATTTGCCACGCAGTTGATGGCTGATGGCTTTTGTTTGTCGTCTTCATGTTACTACTATGTATTCAATATTCATTTAGATGTGCTGCGGTTTCTTGCAGTCACACACACACACACACACACACACACATATATATATATATATATATATGTGTGTGTGTGTGTGTGTGTGTGTGTGTGTGTGTGCGTTGCAATAAATATTTAGTTGAGAGTTAGCGCTCATCCTGTCTGCTTCTAGTCTGTGTCCGCGTCACTTCGCGCTACAATCCAAGATCATGTTACTGTACCAACTCGCCCAACTTTATGTCCTTGTGTTAAAGACACACTCAGACTTGTTCTTACTTATGTGACCGGTTATTTTTGTGCTTTATAATAAGATTCAGTGCTTTTTGAATGAAAACATGTGATAGTTCGTAGTGAGGTTATTTAAAAAAACTGTTCTGCTTAAAATTTAATTGAGCAAGCCTGTGCCATTATTCGGTGCTTATGTCTTTGTATTGGTATGGTTTTACTCCTTATCTTCCTTTTTTACTTTTAAAATGTGCAAATATTATTATGTAACCATTTCTCTTTAATAAAATAAATACTTTTCTTCTGACATTTTGTCAAATTTTACAATGATTTTGTTCGATTAGGTAACCTTAGACTAGTTGATTGTTATTCTGGTAGCTTAACTTACCATGCCTGTGGAATATTCAATGCAAGCACATGGTGAAAAATAAATTAAATTATTGGGTATAAGCAGGTCACTGGCAGTAAATGGAGCATACATATATTTCAGGAAATAGTGCGTGCTTATATATTGAACAGCATGCACAGCTACACATGCTGTTTTGTTCGTAAATGCTGAAACATTATTCGACGTGGAAGCACTTTGTTCTTTGCCTTTCAGTGCTACCTTTAAGTCATGTGTGAAAGTACTAGTAGAAGCATCCCGTGGAGATAAATGACAGTTTTGATGAATAGAGGTATAAAGTGTGTGCTTAAAACGGCAAAAAACTGCGTGACAGGCAAACGTATGCTTCTGTAGTACTGGACTTGTTACCGTCGCCAATCTATGCATTGCTCGCGCACTATTGCATTCAATATGAGCTACAACAACGAGCTATGGTGTCTTTCCCTCCTGGTCGAGCAGGTGTTGCGAAAATATTTGACCAAGAAAAGTGGAGGTTTTTAATTATTTCTGAAATGCATGTAACCATGCTTTTGGCTGTCTGCTGTTTCCACGGGGTTATAAGTACTGGTGCACCAAGGTGCGGGAGATCCTGTGTCCTTAGTGCAGCGCGCATTGTTATTGCGCTCTGCATCCTGCCGGCAGTGCAGAGGAGGATTACGAAAAGCATGGCGTGTGTGCCTTGCTGCAATGGCGAAACCTTAAATTGTTTGCCTGAAAGGGTCGCACGTTATGCTACCACATGACGGACCAGAAGCGCAATATGACGACGCCTCACAGATTCTGGCTCATACTGAACAAGGTAGTACCATAGCTAAGGCTAGGCAGCATTCACAACAGCTAGTCTGCCCATTAACTACATGGCTGTAGTGAACACTAAAATACTTGCAGGGATAACACCCTTTTGGAAGGGTGTTGTCCATGCTACACCCATATTGAAAGGGTGGTGTCTGTGTTACACCCCATATAGAAAGGGTGTTGTTTGTTTTACACCCATAGGCGAGGTGACGTCATATTAACACCCCTTCTGTTGTGGGGTGTTAATTTGCCCCCCTTTGCTTGGGGTGTAGCAATACACCCAAAAAGGGTGTCACCCATGGGACAAGTCATTTACACCCTTAAGGGTGTTAAAATTGTTTAGAGTGCATGGTGAAATGTCACAGCGGTATTTGCGCCATCATGCGGAGGCTTCTCATTGACCTTCGTGTGATTAGATGGTGACCCGCTAGCAGGCGAATGAACGAATTCTCGGCTTTTACGTGCAAAAGTACGATTTTATTTTGAGACACGCCGCAGTGGGGAACTGCAGGTTAATTTGGACTACCAGGGGACTTTGAGCGAGCTCCCAAGGCACGGGACACGGGCATTTTTGCAATTAGTCCCCATCGAAATGGAGTCGCCGCGGCCGGGATTTGATAGCGCGACCTCGGGCTTAGCAGCGCAACGCCATAGGCACTAAGCCACCGTGCCGAGTTCCGCTCGCTAGTCGGCAAGCAGAGCAGCGATTCCCGTCAATTACAAAAGCGAAAAGCAAAAACCGCTAACAGCGCAACGTGTAAAAACGTCTCATGTTAAAGGGACACTAAAGAGAAAGGTGATTTCTTCTGCATCAGTAACTTACCTTTCCATGACAACAAAAACACCACTCTTACCACGATAGGACGCTTGGTAAACCAGAAAAAGCGCACTAACGAAAGACGAGTGGAGACGCCTCCTTGAAGTTCCCGCAGCTGCCCGCTGTGACGTCATGGATTTTAATGGCCTCTTCTAGGGCCTACTTAAATATGTAGCGGTACAGATTGAGTACATCATGTTGTAAAGGAACCAAATAGTAAACATGGCAAGTTTCGGGAACCTTTACTCAGCCGAGGCGGCCCAATGCCAAAAATACTTTCGAATTCCTGACCTCACACTGACGTGCCGGCATCAAGGTTTCGTCGCGAAATTCAACTACTGATACTTCGGTCTTCATTTTCTCATATAATAATCAAACCATTATTTTGAAATGACTGCCTGCAGAGTTCTCAAACAATGCTTTATTAGTCTCAACTGATTTATTGTTTCTCTTTAGCTTCCCTTTAAGCAGGAAATGCAGCCGCAATAGATTGTTTCGGAATGAAAATACTGTACTTTCAGCAAGAAAGACAAAAACTTTGAGATTCTAGCAGACATTTCATTCAAATCAAACAACCTTGTTTGTAGGTACTTGACAAATGTCCAAGCGAACATGTTTGTGCAAGCGCGTTTGCTGCTACATTGTACAGATTTATAATACGAAGCTGTGCGAATGTATCGAACTATCTTAAGATAGAAATGGAAAATATGGTATCGGATACAATAATTCCGGTGGTATGTTGTATCACGGTACCAATTAAAGTATGTTTGCCTAGCCCCGAGCCTATCATGATTAATTAAGTATCCTAAATATTCTTGTATGTACAGTCGGAAACAGAGTCGTCTGGAGCAGTAGAGCAGGCGGCTGCACGATCGCCACCCCTCAGTAGCTGCAGGGTTCGAGGTATGTTGGATACGAGCGCCAAAAGCCTGCATGCGGTATGGCTGCTCGCGGCTATTTGCGTTATCAGCCTGTAGATTTTGCCACGAGGGATGCTGAACCGAATCTGTGCTTTTTCTTGACCTGCTTCGGCGAGTGCAGCGGCTGTCGCTGCTGATAAGAGAGCGAAAATGAAACGCGGTTCCCCCAATGCATTCGTATCTGATTGAAACCAAAAGATTTTCAGTGTTCGAAGTTATAAATTTTTGTTTTAGACGATACCAAAAGAGCATAGCAACTGGATGAGACACTTCAAGGAGCATACAGAATAAACGATGAAACTGCAGAAACAGTAAGAGAAGCTTTGCCTTAGGGAACGCACATGAAGAGGCTGAAATTGCTTATTTGGCCTTTACCATACCGAATTTGACAAGTTTGGTGAATTAAAATGAAGCGAAAATTTATAACTGTAGGAAGCAGAGGTTATAGATAAAAATTTAGTTTTTTTGGAGATTGTAGCATCTGGGGACACTTATAAAACGAATGATAGTGTATCACACGGAGCTCCAAATTACACCACTAACTTGGGAATTTAATTTTGGGGTACTGAGCTTTGCAACTATTTCAGATAGGTTATTTATTCTATACATAAAATTTATCCTCTTCCTATGCTCTAAATTACGGCATTTTGCAAAACAAAGAGATGTGTTAGGGTGCTGCGAGAAGCCAAGCATTACACATAATTTGATAATTTTCTGTACTTTACAAAATTAGTTCAGTGAGTTCAAAGATCTTATTGGAGTAAGTTAGATGATTTTTGAAAGCATATGGGTGTTTCGGAGCTACTGAATGTGAAAGCCCAGGTTTGCCTTTCGGCTAAGATTTGTTTTAAAGCAGCGTTATTTCAAACAAGCATCAATTTGCTGTCTTAAAAATTTATTCGACGGCTACTTCAAGAAATTAAAGTAAATAGCTCGGCAGACATATATGAGGCCGTGTTTCAAGTGGGTATGACCCACATGATTTATTAAGCCTCTCATGAAAATAAATAAAAATAAAGTTACACGTTCACTCAATCTGATCAAGCGAAACTAAAGAAAGAATACATAAGTGCACCACTGAAATCCACGAACTCAATAAACAACCTCGCCGTTCCATCACAGACGCGATCCTTGGAGGGAGGGAATGGTAGAGCGGATTGACGGACAGAAGACGATAGCACTCCCACTCCGCTTGAATAGCTGTTCAGAGTTGGCCAGCTTTAGCTGTCGTTAAACCCACCCTTCTGCTCGAATTTTGCTTCATCAGGCCCCAAACATTCTTTGTTATGTTCAGGTCTGGGCTTCGTGCCGGCCACTGAAACGTTGAGATGCATAAGTTGTCCATCAATTCTTTGACGCACCTGGCTGAGCTGCCGAGACACTTCGCCTTGCTTAAGCCAAGAAAGTCCATCGGGAAATGGTCCTTCGAGCACGTAAGGCATCAGGGTATATTGCAACATGTACATGTAGTCTTTGGACGTCATTCGACCTGTTACACAGTGATTTGGTTCAAGGCCTGCATAGCTGATGGCACCCCACACCTGGAACGCCACTGGAAGGAATATTCCACATGTATCGTTCGTGAAACCTGCACCACAAATGGTAAATATCCTGTAGAACAAAACTGAAAGGCGAGGGCCTAAAATATTCGAACTCTGTCGGCAGCCAGTGGAGTAAACAAGGCTGTTATGCTCACACTAAAGAAGTGAACTCAATGTGGGACTATCGAGTGCACATCACGGGCTTTCCGTGTAGCTTGCGTGTTGCCTGTAGTCCGAGGTGAACGCCTTCAAAGCTTTTGTATTGTAGCGCGAGGTGATTATCTTGCTATATTCTAAGTGAAAAGTCACGCTATTTCTTATACAGATCCCGGCTTATGCCATGTGAATAGGCAGGACGTAATTCTGCCCACAAATTACGAGAGTGGCACGGCACGTTGGCATGCTAATAAGAGTGCATAAAATAAAAAAACTACTACGCTATAGACACAGACAAAATAATAGGGAGTTCAGGGGAAAAAGCAAGTGGCAACGCACCGCAGTTGTTCGAGCAAGAAAAATAATATAGTTTAAATTTATATCGTACTGCTAAATAGAAAGCCGAAATTTCATCTATGGACCTTGTAGCATAACGCAAGCAAACACACTTCATCAAGATAGCAGCACCTAATGCAATTTTTCCCAACTTACCGACAACTTTCCGGCCGCCAGACTCTTCGCTGAACGCCCCACCGGGTGCAAAATGGCGTTTCACCAGTGAAGACAACCACGCGGCAATTCTCGGGACTCCAGGACTCGCATGTGGAGGCAAGCTCAAGGCGAGCCCTTCTGTGCGATTTTTCCAGCAACGTCTCTTGGGACGCAGCCCTGCTGTGGATGCCAGCTTCATGGAGCCTCTGTCTTATCGTTGGCAGGCTGACACTTGTCAAGCCGAGCTCATTCCTGATCGCCTTAGCAGTTAAAAAGGGATCTGCTACTCATGGCGGCCACAACCAGCAGGTCTTCCACATGTGACGTGGCCCTTTCAGGGTGACCACGTGGAGCGTTTTCGTTGCGACCTTCTTCACGGTAAGCCCTTAAGACATGGCTCACAGTTCCCGTCGGGCGATATGTCACATTACAAGTAGCTCTGCGGGACATTGTGCGTCCCATTATAGCCATCGCTCCCCGTTCTTCCATGGTCAGCCGTGCAGCCATCGCAAAAAAGAGTGTTATAGTTCGAGTTAGTCGTTGTTTGCGTCTATCAGTGATAATTGGCGTTGACGTGACCATTTCTCGGGGTCAGATGAATTACTGCCATTCTTTACGTTGAATCACGTGTGGTTGTCAGAGCTAACGCACGCATTCCGGCACAAATCCGCGCTTATCACGAATGGCGACTGTTGCACAAGCGACAGCAAGCAAAAAAAAAACAACTAAGATAACTTTGACTGTCTCTTATGAAGAAATTTGCCGCGCGATATCGCTGTTTGGCCGCGAGTGTGCATGCAGGCTTCTGGCGCTAGAATCCAAGCAGCTACTGAGAGGCGGCGCTCGTGCAGCCGTCAGCCGGCTGCTCGACTGCTCCAGACAGGTCTGATTCCGACTGTACATATACAGCGACACTAACTCTTCCGAACGCATTTCACGCTTCATATATGACTCCAACATAACTAAAAATTGCGAGCTTGTCTGTGTAGCACTACATCTTGCACGCGCGTAGGGATTACGGAGGAAAACATGAAAACTCGAAAAACAGTTACAATGGGGAAGCAGCCTTTATTTATCTGTGAAATTACATGTCCCAACGTTTAATTTCACGCCAGGGAGAGCGCAGAGTGTACCTTTCGAGCGCGTTGCGCAAACCTGACATGCCCATGCGAATGACATTTCGGGGTAACAATTCTCAGAAAAAGCTTGCGGTCACCTTAGCATACGCTAAAGAGGATGAACCGCGAAAGCGTGCGCACTCACGAGACATTCATTAAATTATTTTGTCATTCTCATTCGGAAGCGTAGCTATTTCCTGTTTCTTGTTTTCTCTTGTTTTTATATATAATTGTTCTCTTTTTTGGTCACCTAGACATCGACACTGGTACTGCCTGGTTACTGGCATGTTAAAACGATCTTGGCAAGCCTATGAAGACCAATAAGACACATACGCACGCTGACTGAGTTTTTTTTTAGCATTTAATACAGGAAGGTTGCTACATGATATATGGTTCCTTCTACTTTCTCTCAGCGCAGGCAGAATGAGAGGGACACGGAAAGGCAAATTAGGCAAACACACAGCACGAACTTTCAACAATACATTTATTTACAGTTCTCACAGGTGTACTTGGCTACTCATATTTAGGTGCATGTTAAACAACACCGAGTGGTCCAAATTTCGGAGTCCCGCACAACGGCACGCCTCGTAATCAGACCGTAATTTTTACACGTAAAACCCCATAATTTAAATTTTTTTAGGCGTACCTGGTATACTCCTCCAAACGTCTTAAGAGGAAGCTTTAGCTCGGGTGCTCCTATCCAAATACATGTAAAAGGAAAATTCGTTTTTCTTGGCAACCACTGCACCAAATTTCACGAGGTTTGTTGAATTTAAAAGAAAAACTTAAAATCTCGTGACTGTTGGTCTCGAATTTTTAAGCTAGGACGTCAATTTTTTATTAAAAATTGGCAAAAATTGAAAATTTTCAAGAAACGGAAATATCAAGTTTACAACTCTGTAACTCAACAACTAAAAATGATAATACAATTCTGTGAATTGCATCTAATAGTACATCTAAAGCGGACAAAATTGATACGTTACACATGAATATAAAAAAAATTTAGTAATAGGGAAATAATACTTTTGCAAAACCCTTGTAACCAACGTAACAAATTCACGTAAGATGTAAAATGACATATTGAATTTGTCCGCTTTGAATGATCTAATGGATGCCCTTTACAGAACCGCGATATCGGTTCTTGATGCAGAGCTATGACTTTGTAAACTTCGTGCTTCTATTTTTTTCAAACGGTCAAATATTTGAAAATTGTTTTAAGAAAATTCAAGCTCTAAATAGAAATTCTACTTCCAACAGTCACTAGAATTCAACTTTTTCTTTCAAATGCACCAAATTTCATTAAAATCGGTCCAGGGGTTATCTCATAAAAACCTTTTTGCGTTTTACATGTATTTGAATAGGCTGCGTCGGAGTTGGGCCCGAGCTAAAGCTTCCTCTTAAGCAACGTTTACTTTGCTCGGCAAGTACGAACAGCCACGCGCAGACAATTTTGTGGCCACACTGATTAGTGGAGGGTGTTCCTTCCACGCGAAGAGAGATAATCAAGTTCTTTTATTGACAAGTAAATTGACGGCTTACTGGCGCATGCGCTTGAGTTTTGGTGCCATCACGCCGGTTGGTTGTCGGATTTTTCGACCCATGAGCTAATGATTTCGCCCTAATAATGCGCTTTCATGCGGTACTCACATTTTTTTTTTTTGTCGGGGGAACATAGGTATTGACGAGGCTGGATCAGCTTTCCGAGTCAAGGAAGCGACGCCACCTGCTCCAAGGGTCAACAAGGCGCGTTAATTAAAGCATTGGCACCGCAAAATATAGAGAACGTGGACCGCTATCTTGTACGCGTTCAAGAAGCCGACGTTCGATTTCGTCTCACGCGATTGTCCTAGGCCGCGTCGATATCGCTTATATAAATTAAAAGAAACAATAATAAATAAATATAAATTAAAAGAAACGAAGGCGCCTACCGACATGACCGAGCAACTGGCGCCGCTTCCCGCCGTGAAAGGGTGAAAGATTCATGCGGCAGGTTGGGAGAGAAAACTTAACAGGCAGAGCGAGGACGAGCTCGCGCTACACCCTCTCTCCGGTGATTCGGTCGCGCCATAGTTCGAGGCGTCGAGATGCAGCCAGGGCTGTCGGGCATGGGGGACAGGCAGAAAAATTCTAACCTCATCCTCCTTCCACGTCTGTCAGGCGCGATGCTGTTAGCACGGAGAAAGGAAGCTCAGGAAACGTACTTGAGGAGCGTGCCCACTCTGAAATGCGCAGCGCTTGCTACCTAGCTCGGGAGCTCCCATATACATACATGAGAACGGTGAAATGATGAAATCATTTATTTTTCTCGGCATTCGCTGCACTGATTTCGAGCTTTAGAGGCACTAATACGCGAGCTGATATAATGAATTATTTTCCTTCCAATTTATCCAGCGGCAGACAGAATATTTCTGATGAGTTTAATAATCACTTCTCTCGTGTAATGAGAAACGCAAACCTGCAGGTAGATTCTTGTACTTTGCGTCACAGCATTAGTGAATCGGCATATCTGCCTTCAATTTCTCAGGAAGAGCTGAGATCGATTATATTCAATTTAAAATGTAATAAATCTCCTGGAATTGATGGCATTTCCATTAATGAGTTGCGCAGAACATATGAATACATCCAAGAAGTTTTGCTAACACTACTTAATCGCATAATTTCAAGTGGTGAAATTCCTGTAAAACTGAAAACAGCGAAGGTTATACCTCTTTATAAAAGCGGTGCACGTAATAAAATTGAAAACTATCGCCCCATTTCAATTCTGCCTTCTATCGCTCAAATACTTGAAAAACACTTATTGTTAACAATGACAAGCTTTCTGGACGCCCACAGCATTTTGTCGCCTAGTCAGTATGGTTTCCGACCCGGCAAAAGCACTCAAATCCTTCTGGAAGTTTTATACGATCAGTTGAATATAGCTTTCGATAATAACAAAGTTGCTTGTGCGCTCCTTCTTGATTGTAGCAAGGCTTTTGACAGTGTTCATCATGGCCTGCTGTTAAATAAGCTTTTCTTGTTAGGATTTCGGGGTGCTTTCTGGTCGTTGTTAGCAAATTTCCTTCGGGGTAGGCGTCAGGTCGTCTCAGTTGGGGAAGTTCATAGTGCATTCTCTATTATTAATGCTGGAGTTCCGCAGGGATCTATACTCAGCCCATTATTATTTAATATTTTTGTAAATGACCTCTCTAGAGTGATACCCGTTTCTCTTTATCAATACGCCGATGATACGATGATCGTAACTACCGCCCACAGCTACTATGATGCGATTGCTTCTTTACAGTCTGCTGCCACAAAAGCTATGGATTGGTTTCAAAACAACCTAATTACTATAAATGTATCTAAGACGCAATTAATCTGCTTCCATAATCCTTTAAGGAGGGTAGCCCTTGACTATCCTCTTGTTTTGCATTCTTCAGATTGTTCAGCTTGTTCTTGTAGACCTTTAAAGTACTCACCTGTTGTAAAATATCTTGGTTTATATCTTGATAGCGACCTTTCTTGGAACAGTCACCTTGCTTACGTTTGTAAAAAGCTTCGCGCCGTATCCTGTTTACTGTACAATATAAGATACTACATGCCCTTATCAGTAAGGAAAACTATAACACATGCTTTAGGCTACAGTCTACTCCGGTATGGAATAACAAATTACGGGCACTGTGCTGTCCGCTGGCACAACAGAATAAATGCGATACTGCACTCCCTCTTAAAAAACATATCTAATGATCTGAACCTGAATGCTGACACAGACCGTTTCAAAGTACTTTCGATGCCGAATTTCAATGATCTTTTAATGCAAACGGTTGTTTTGAAACACTTCTGGTGCAGTCAATTCCTAGTTCCATACACAGCTTCCCGATGCTTAAGGCCCAGGGACCCCTCTTGGAGGCCACGTTGTTCCACAAGGTACGGCACTAGAGTTCGGGCCCATTATGTGCCCACCTACTTCAATAAATTACCGCACAGCACATTTTGCGCAAAAACGAAATATAAGTTAAAGAGACTACTAAGGCGTGTCTGTTCGTAAAGACGTACTTGTTCCATTTATTTACCGTTACTGCTTGTGTTTTATGCATGTGGTTGTGCCATTCCTTTGCACCATGACGGTCAGTCTGGTATATGGTTATGCATCATCTCACGGTAATTTTTGTTCACACGCATTGCTGTACTTCTGTGTTTCATTATGCTCAATGAAATTTCTTTTCATAGACACTATAAATTCTAATTACCTTTCTTGGTGTTCTATACTTGAGTTCGCTGCTTATAACTGGCATATCAATGTACCGTATATGGTTTTGCTGCCTGCCAGGCACTGCCGCTCAAGCCTTCAAAGGCTTTGGCAGGCCTGTATGAATGTACTGATTTGATTATTGGCAATAAAAGTATTATTATTATTATTATTTAAAAAAATGTAAATATACAAAGAATGCTCAATCAGAGCAAATTTCAAATACTTCGCCAATAAACTTTGCAGTGTTAAAATTTCTAGAAGCGGTGCACTTCTTAAATCATCGTGCAAATAATTCGGCTGAAGGAACATGTCTAGATGAAATGCATGATAATGCTGCTCTACGCCCGAAGCGCGCATGAGTATATATAGGACTCATGTTACGTGTAGCTTTTCAACGCATATATAGGTAATTATTATTAAAGAGAGATAGAATGAACGATTCAGTCTCACAACTTCGGGGTACACTAGCCTGAAAAGCAAAATTAGTATGGATTCAGCTTGCGATACTACAGTTTTTTTGCGTCTTGATTGAACATGTGATAGCGCAATTGTGATACAGCTCAATATGCAGATTTAGGTGGAAGCGAAAAATTTGCAAGTAAGGCGCTGGTGTGTAGGTTATACCGGCACCGTGACAGAAACGCCGATGTGGCAGCAAAGTTGGCCACGTAGAAACCCGAGTTACTTCTCGCGATCTTCTGCGACAGGAATACATCATTGAACTCGCCTATCTATGGGTGATATAACATAAAGCTATTCCAAACTTTTCTATTTCAATTCTGCAATCAGCTTTCCGCGACTGGTCAAACACTTTTTTGAACCACCCCCACTTCGCCTGTCTGTCACGCGACGTCACGAAAACCGCGATGGCTCTATCTGATATGACGCGTACACACTGATTATGCATCACTAAACTGAACAAAACGAAAATTGTTATTTCTGATTTGACGCCCTTTCACCATTAGTGTTCGGCTATTGGTCAAAAGTTTTCGGGCTGCACCCACTTCACCTTCAATATATTCCACCTGAAATGAGTATTCTTGTAAGGCCTAACTCCATCTCATGACTTTACTATTGTTGATTTTGGCCTGGATTAAGTATTCAAGTGGCTGATGATCCGTTTGAATTCTGAAATATCTCCCATAAAGATAAATGTGAAATTTCTTTACCGCCCACACCAACACCAAGCATTGCTTCTCAATAGTGGAATAGTTGCGTTTAGTAGGCGATAGTCTCTTCCTTGCAAAAAATACCGGATGCAGCACGTGATTTTCTTCTTGCAAGAGTACGGCTCCTAAAGCTCGGTCAGATGCATCAGTGCGCAGCACAAACTCTTTATCCAAATTCGGAGCAAGCAGAACGGGCGGCTTTGCCATATGCCATTTTAACATCACGAAAGCGTTCTCATGTTCACCAGTCCAATTCAGTTTATTGCTTGCCCCCTTCTTAGTAAGTTCCACAAGCGGATCGGCTATGTGGGCACAATGGGGAATAAAGTCCTTGTAGCAACCCGTTAAACTCAGGAACGACTGTACTTCTTTTTTGATCGTCGGTGTCTGGGCTTGCTGTATTTTGACCAAGAAGTCGTCTTTTGTCGATAGGCGGCCCATCCCCAGCTTGTGTACGAGAAAAGAAATGGCTTCAAAGCCCTTCTCACATTTTCCCGGTTTTATGGTCAACCTGGCTTGTTGAATTCTATCAAATAACTTTTCCCGCGTAATTACATGCTCTTTCCATGTATCTGTTGCCACAAGGATGTCGTCAATATAATGTTCTACATTTTGAAGCCCCTCCAAAACATTCCTCATCAGCTTCGTGAATATTGCGGACGCTGTCTTCAAACCAAAAGGCATGAATTTGAACTGGAATAAACCTGCCGAGCAAGAAAAGGATGTCTTCTCTTTCGACAAACCTTCCATTGGTGTTTGCCAATACCCTTTAGCTAAGTCACACTTAGAGGAAAACCTTTTGTGAGCCACCTTAGCGAACACCACGTCCGCTCTTGGTACAGGTTCGGCATCGGGTACTATGACGCCATTTAGCAGACGAAAATCTACACATAGTCGGTTAGTACCATCGGGTTTTTTGACAACCACGAGAGGTGCATTGTATGCTGACCAAGACCTCTCAATCACATTAAGCTCGAGCATATCCCGCACCTGATTTTCAAAGGACTCTTGAACTACTAGAGGCAGTGGATATTGTTTCACGCTGACTGGTCTATCTGAAGAGAGATCTAGTTTGCAACTTATGACATCAGTTTTTCCCTGCACATCCGAAAACACATCCCCCTTGGTTTCAAGTAGGGCCTTTATCTGCGATCTTCTGTCTTCATTCAAATCTGGGTTTATTACCACCTTATTAAATCCTACAGTTTTCTTTCCACTGCACGTGGGCACCTCGGCAACATCATCTATCTTCTCTGCCACTACCGCGCATGCTATCTTGGCGTTAATCACAAGCGTAAGATAGCTGACATAAGAAAGTATAATATGGATACAATTGAACATGCTCTCAGGAACGGAGGAAGCCCAAAAGCAGTGAAGAAGAAACTAGGAATTGGGAAGAATCAGATGTATGCGTTAAGAGAGAAAGCCGGCAATATAATTACTAATGTGGATGAGATAGTTCAAGTGGCTGAGCAGTTCTATAGGGATTTATACAGTACCAGTTCGAAATCGAAATCGCACAGGTAACGCCGGAAGAAGTAAAGAAAGCATTGGGAGCTATGCAAAGGGGGAAGGCAGTTGGGAAGGATCAGGTAACAGCAGATTTGTTGAAGGATGGTGGGCAGATTGTTCTAGAGTAACTGGCTACTCTGTATACGCAATGCCTCATGACCTCGAGCGTACCGGAATCTTGGAAGAACGCTAACATAATCCTAATCCATAAGAAAGCGGACGCCAAAGACTTGGAAAATTATAGACCGATCAGCTTACTGTCACTTGCCTACAAACTATTTACTAAGGTAATCGCAAACAGAATCAGGAACACCTTAGACTTCTGTCAAGCAAAGGACCAGGCAGGATTCCGTAAAGGCTACTCAACAAAAGACCATATTCACACTATAAATCAGGTGATAGAGAAATGGGCGGAATATAGCCAACCCTTATATATAGCTTTCATTGATTACAAGAAAGCGTTTGATTCTGTCGAAACCTCAGCAGTCATGGAGGCATTACAGAATCAGGGTGTAGACGAGCCGTATGTATAAATACTGACAGATATCTATAGCGGTTCCACAGCCACTGTAGTCCTCCATAAAGAAAGCAACAAAATCCCAATAAAGAAAGGCGTCAGGCAGGGAGATACGATCTCTCCTATGCTATTCACAGCGTGTTTATAGGAGGTATTCAGAGACCTGGATTGGGAAGAATTGGGGATAAAAGTTAATGGAGAATACCTTAGTAACTTGCGATTCGCTGATGATATTGCCTTGCTTAGTAACTCAGGGGACCAATTGCACTGCATGCTCACTGACCTTGAGAGGCAAAGCAGAAGAGTGGGTCTAAAAATTAATCTGCAGAAAACTAAAGTAATGCTTAACAGTCTCGGGAGAGAACAGCAATTTACAATAGGCAGCGAGGCACTGGAAGTCGTAAGGGAATACATCTACTTAGGGCAGGTAGTGACGGCGGATCCGGATCATGAGACGGAAATAATCAGAAGAATAAGAATGGGCTGGGGTGCCTTTGGCAGGCATTCTCAGATCATGAACAGCAGGTTGCCATTATCCCTCAAGAGAAAAGTGTATAATAACTGTGTCTTACCAATACTCACCTACGGGGCAGAAACCTGGAGGCTTACGAAAAGGGTTCTACTTAAATTGAGGACGACGCAACAAGCTATGGAAAGAATAATGATGGGTGTAACGTTAAGGGATAAGAAAAGAGCAGATTGGGTGAGGGAAGAAACGCGAGTTAATGACATCTTAGTTGAAATCAAGAAAACGAAATGGGGGGGGGGCATGGGCAGGACATGTAATGAGGAGGGAAGATAACCGACGGTCATTAAGGGTTACGGACTGGATTCCAAGGGAAGGGAAGCGTAGCAGGGGGCGGCAGAAAGTTAGGTGGGCGGATGAGATTAAGAAGTCTCCAGGGACGACATGGCTACAATTAGTACGTGACCGGGGTTGTTGGAGAAGTATGGGAGAGGCCTTTGCCCTGCAGTGGGCGTAACCAGGCTGATGATGATGATGATGATGATGATGATGATGACCTTGACGGCGCACCATACGGGAATTCTTTCTTCGTACTTTCCAAATGTTTGCGTGGAAAACCTTCTTGGTGTTATTTATCAATAACTCATAATCCATGTCGTTTTTCGTCTGCGTCACAAAGCAAGGGCCCTTCAATTGCATCAGGAGCTTATTATGATCTGTGGGTAGCAGGATGAGGACCCTGTCGCCCGGCTTCAGATTCCTGTGCGTAGCTTTCTTGTCATAGTAGCCCTTATAGCGTTCGCGCGCCCTTTCCAAGCCTTGATGTGCAAGCCTACATATCTCCTCCAACTTCTCCCTCAACTCAAGAACGCATGTGGAGGTTGTCTTGAGATCTGACGCGATCGCTTTATTGGCCCACAGCTCCTTGGGTATTGTAAGTGGACCTCTAACGGTTCTCCCATACAACATCTCGTAGGGCGAGAAACCAAGACTCATTTGCGGCACTTCGCGGAAAGCAAAAAAAAAAGAGCTGGGATATATCCATCCCAATCCTGAGGTATTTCCTGGCACATTTTCTTAGTCATACTCTTTAGGGTACCATTGAACCGCTCTACAAGCCCATTACACATGGGATGGTAAGGCTTTGTCAGTAACTGCCTTACTGACAAAAGCCGGTTAACTTCCTTCATTAGCTCCGACTTGAAGTTCGAGCCCCGGTCACTCAAAATTTCCCTAGGGAACCCATAACGCGAGAGCATTACCACAAGGCCCTCCGCCACTTGGGTACTGTCAATAGTTTTCAATGGAATGGCGTCAGGACAACGAGTGGCCATATCCACCAGAGTAAGCACATATCTATGGCCTCTGGCGGATACTGGAGAGATTGGACCCACAATGTCAACGGCCACTCCTTCAAATGGTAGGTCGATGGCTGGCATCTTGCTCAAAGGTACGGCACCAACTCTACCCTTCGGAACTGTGCGCTGGCACACGTCAGATGAGCGAACAAAGCGTTTCACATCACTCTGGACACCTGGCCACAAGAGCTCCTCGGTGATTCTAGACGTCGTCTTTTATACACCCTGGTGTCCAGCCATAATGGCGTCATGTACTAAGCGTAACACTGTCTCTCTCATATCTTTCGGTAGCACCAGCTGTTGGACCCGCTTTCCTGAGCTAACTACGCATTCCCTGTGCAGAAGACCGCTTACCAATAGATTTTCGAGTGACGTACGGTTCGTCTTCATTTCCACTGTTCCCCCGATTCTTGCGAAGCAGGTTTTCTAGCTCGGGTCTTCTCTTTGCCTAGTTGCAACTTCACCCGGTGTTATGCTCAGACACATCGTAACGGGAATAGAGAGCGGACACTGCGTTGCTCTGGCTGTCGCTAGAGCTCTTGTCTCCACTGCCGACGAGAAACTGACTGCCCCATCATGCGACTGAGCTGTCGTGGGCCTTTCTACCTTTGGGTGTTCTTCAATGTCGAGCATCCTCCACTCGGGATCGGGGTCCTCGACACTTCTTGCACCCGTAATGTTTCCCAACATGAGATCGTAGATGGGTTGCTCTACGCATTTTGCCACTACCTGACCAGTATAATATGGCGTGGGCACTAGAATCCTTGCTTCAGGAAGGTACCTTACTGTGCTATCTGCAAGTGTGACGACCGACGTTTCCCCTGTAAGATCCTCGTCCTTCACCAGGCTTCTCCGAACCAAAACTGTGTTGGCTCCGCTGTCTCTAAGCACAAATAGAGTACGGTCCCTTATTTGCCCAACCACCACCGGCATTGCTGCTTTTGACTTGGTTGCTCCACTCACCACCTCATTTCCCAGCGGCGTTTGTTCTTATTTCAGCTGTGGAACTTCAGGTGGTGTGACAGGTTCAGCCCAAGGGTCGACAACGCATGCAGCTCGGTCTTGCCTTCTATACCGGCACTCATCCACAGTGTGTCCTCCCCTCTTACAACCCTGACACACCGCCTGTGTCTTTTGTGCCACGTTACTGGTCCGACAGTCAACTGCACGGTGTCCCACCTTGCCGCAGAGAAAACACCTTACTGGCGCCTTAGTTGCACCGTCATATGCTCTTGGTTTTGTCGCATCTGTCTCTGCGACCTTCTGTGTCTCCTCCCTTCCCTTACTCATATTTCTCAGCCCCTGAGCCTCGAGGAATTGGTCTGCAGTGTCGGCAAACTCTTGTAATGAACACAACGTCCTTTCTTTCAAGAATAGCGCCAGCTTTGAACTGCAACATGCTAAAAATTGCTCTGTGACCAGCTTGTCACGCACCCCTTCAAAACTCTTTTCGGTGTTGGACATATCGATCCAGCTATCGAAATAGTTGGTCAGCCTGCACGAAAACTGCTTAGCGGTTTCAGAATCTTCGGGCTTCGCGGTGCGAAATCTCTCCCGAAAACCTTCTGCCGTAAGCCTGAATCTTTGGAGGAGTGCCTTCTTAACTTTCTCGTAGTCCATGGGCTCAGCAGCCGGCATCCTTCCGAACACGTGTAGCGCCTCCCCGAGTAAGCACATACTCAAAGCCGTGGCCCATTCACTATGCTCCCAGCCTTGCCCTAAAGTTATCCGCTCGAATCGTTGCAGATACGCGTCCAAATTATCTCCATTGTCATCAAAAGGAGCATCAACTTTCTTGGACAAACTCTGGCCGGTCTAGGAGATTCGGTACCCGCTAAGGAACGCTGATCATTGTCCGTGATCCCCTCATAGCCTCGTGCGATATGCGCCTGTTTCCACAAAAGGAACTCCATCTCCCGTTCTATCCTTGTTTTCTTCTGTTCTTCTGCCTCGCGAGCTCTTCTAACCTCTCGCTCTTCTACTTCGCGAGCGTCTGCGCGTGCTTTCGCCCTTTCCTCTCTCTGCCTTTTTGCCTCTTCTTTCTCTTCGTCACAGAGACGCATCGCCTCTTCCTTGCTTAACCCTAGCTGGAGCGCAAGTTCTAGCGTTTTTGCCAAATCCATACTTTCTGCCGTCGAGAGATCGGAAAAATTTGAGACAAAGCAAAAAAAAAACAAGGAAATGAATCCTGGCAGGCTCGCCACTTATCTTTGTCGCGGATCTCCTCCGGAGAAGCCTCTAGCCCAAAAGTATGGACTAGGCGACAGGTGTGCCCACACAGACGCACATTTATTACAACCTACGTGACACAAACACTAGCACACAAACCTAACAAAACTAACACAAAATACAAAGGCTATCAGTACACGCAACCGGGTAACACTGCTACTAGCGTTCTACTGTTAGTGGTCGGCGTTCGTTCTCACGTTTGGTTCGTTGCGGTTGTGGCGTGGTATGGGTCCCGTAGCCGGCGTCGAAGCGGCGTTCGACGTTCTAGAGCTGGCGTCGCTGGCGGCGTCGTTGGCTGCGTCGTACATGCTCCCGGTCCAAACGCCCGTGGAGGTGTTGTCGATGATGTTGGCGTTGGGGCACTACCCGGATGAGTGGTAATGGCGCTGGAGACACCCCTGGCCGTAGCAGGTGGTAGCGTCCTCCGTGGACACCCCGGAACGGGCTCAGGAACGGCAGGAAATCTGCGGTGCGAAGCCGTAGAACGCGAGCACACCGGAGCAGTAGCCGGCGTCGCTCTCTTCCGGCCGAACCGTCCCAGACCCAACGAGCTTCCACTGCTTTTCTTCCCCCCGTGCCTCGCCCTTCCTCGCCCTTTTATAGCCTTGACGTTAGTCCGCGTAATCCTTCTCTTCGTCTTCTTCTCTGCTCCTCCAATCATCTCTTGCCACCTCACTGAGTATTTCTTGTTTATCTTCTTTAGTCTTCGGTTAATCCACGTCATCCTTAACGCCATCCTCGTCGTCTTCTTGAAACCTTTCTCCGTTTATAATTTCATTTTAGTCTCCCGCTTATATGTAACAGTGCCATTTGGTGCTTGAATGGATAAAACGACGTTTTGATAAGAATGCAACTGGAGCGCCAATGCAATTTTGAGCAAATTTAGGAAATTATTACCTCAAAATTTGTGCCATCCTGGGAATTCATTCCAAGTGGATCCGCCTTGCGAACTCCCCGGCTATAATTTGTAACTTTCAGTAAGGCCCACAAGGTAATTGGTTAAATACTTTAACAGTGAATTTTTGCTCATTAGTCGATCATGCATTTCAATTTTTTGTGCAAATATTGTCCGCCACTTCGAGTGGATAACCTCATGAACTAGAATTGTGCTATCCTGCCACAAGCAACCTTGAATAATTTTCGGAAATGTTCACCAAAACACTCCGTATATAAATGAGATGCGAAAAGTAGGGAAGTTGACTGGAAGATAGATATTCAATTTGCTACCCTGCACTAAGGAAGTGAAAAGGGGAGGCTGAAAGTACACACAGAGAAAGAGAAGAAAATTGAAAAAATGCAAGAACACTCAAAGAATCCCGGAAGTGTCACAGTCGTTCAACTCATCCGTTCTTGATAGAGGGTAGCGATGAGCCCTCCTAGCAGTTTCTTCGGAATATACGTTGCCCATGAGGCCGCAGTTGCCTGGAAGCCACTAAGAAGTGATGTCATGTCCTTTCTGGTCTAGTTGGTGATATGATTGTCTTATTTTCTGCACTAGTTATTCTTGTGGCCCACAAAGTACGGCTTGTAGCAGACGTTGCAGGGCAGCCTCGGAATCGGTAAGTATGCTCCGTCTTCGTGGTAGTTCTTCATAAATCATGCGGAGCGCTGTGGGAAGTGCAGCAAGCTCCACAGCAGTCGACGTTCTTTGAGAGAAGTTTTAAACTAAATGTTCACGACTTTGGCGGGGAAGATCACAGCTTCTGCAGGTTCGCCCATAGTTGTCAAGCAGTGAGCATATATCTGATGATGGGAATTGTATGCCTTGTCCAACATGAGTAAATATAGCTGCTTGAGAGATGGTGACGAGAATCGCGCTTTCGCTGGAATTCCTGATACAGAGAGCCGAACTATAAACTGGGGATATGTGCTTAGATTTACAATAATTAAAGAAGTTTAACACGGTCCGGCCGCGTTGTGCCAAAAAGCTTTTGCTTACTGTGATGTTATTAGGTTTGAGCTAATTGTGCAGTGTCAGTACTATTTCTTTAGCCTAAAAAATAGCAAACTTTGCGACAATAAGGCGACGCTAAGCGGGTGAAAATGCACGTAAACGATTTGACCACTGAAGTGAACCAGCCGGCTGAAATATTCAACATGTCAAGAACAACCGTAATCGCAGTTCACTTTAAGTTCAGTTTCCTCCCAGGTTTCTTGGGGTTCCATAAAAGACCAAGTTTTCCCGTCGGGATCCGCCGTCTAGCTCCATACAAACTGGGTACATAGAGCAAGAAAGACACAGGGACAAGCAGGAACACGGAACGAGCGCTTTTAGTCGTATCAACTGTTTTAGCTGTATCAACTGAGTCGTTTAGTCGAAATTCGAAGTAGTTGTTCTCGACAGTTAGTTTTTCTACTTGCTGGTCACTCACTAAGTTGATACAGGATTTTCGCCTACTTCTCTTCTAATTTTCCCAGGCGCTTTCGCATACTAGTAATTTCGGTCTGGGTACCTTAATGGCTCGTTTTGTTAGCTTCGCTATGTGGGAAGCTCAGTGTTACGTTCTGTACTTCGCTTAGAGCGGGTATGTACAAACTCACGGATATTCATTAGGATCGCACGAGCGGCGAGCGCACGTAGCATCTGCGCTTTATTGCGGCGATAAGCGGTGAGGTCGGCGGTGGCATGCACAAGGGCACAAAACATTGTCGGTAGCGAGCGTCGGTTTATAAAGCTATTCACTTCAGGAGTGCGCCCTCCCAGTCTTTGTCATCAGTGAAGCTCCGTCGTTCAAGTGCAGAACTAGGAGGGATCACATTGCGCGACACACTTGAGTCTGCAGCGAGTCGATCCGGCACGTGATTGCTCAGCGTTAAATTTTAGTGGCTTGCACTATCGCATTAGCCGAGCTCAGTATGTAGAGCTTCCTACAAAAACATGACTACATAGAATTGTGGCACTAGTGAGCACGGGAGCTGCAATCAATGCGTTTCAGCCAGCGTGATACTGATGGTTCATGCATGAATTTGCTTAAACGTCATCCTCCTGGCTTTAAACGGCCTCGTGACCTTGCAGATTGAATATTTTCAACAGAAGATTGCCTTAAAAACGAAGGCGAACATATGAATAAACGTAGGCAACATTTCCCGACGGCCGGATTCGAACAGAAGACCTTTGTCAACACGCCAACCATTGCAACAATTACGCCACGCCGCGCGTTGAAATGCTTTGCCCGTTTCAGTTTGGCCGCGGACGCGTGCCTTGACAGGTGCAACCACAGCAACGACTGGCGATTATGCATGTTTGCAAATTCTCATTGCCATCTTAATTTAGAAACATTCAGGCAAATAAAGGCGGATAAAGCACAGAAAACAAAGCCACAAGAAAGTCTGAAGCTACAAGGACGAAGATTTGCTAAATGCGTGGGCTAACCATCATTCCCAGAGTAGCTGAAGGGTCGCAATGCCAGTTCCCTCTAGTAATTTATTAGCAAACTCTCTGTCACCCTGCGCAAGCTCTTTTGAAAAGGCAATAGTTGCGATGGCAACGTGCAGCTGCCGCGCTCGCACGCTGAAGAGAACCCGCTAAATGTACTAGCAACAAAGTACACCAACATATTTTTGCATAAAATTAATTACCGATCACAAGAGTCGATCTCAGGATGTTTTACACAAATCGGCAATATCTGGTTGTCTAGATGCCCAGAAATAGCCGAAATTCTGTCTCCACCTCACTTTCTTTTTATTACTTACCATCTAGTTCCCCGAAGAAACAAGAAATTTGTCACACTAATTCGTAGGTTGTGTAGAGCATAACTAACAATGGGGCATAAAATTTTAAGACGAAATCGTTAACGACCCCGTGCCATAAACAATCCGACATCAGCGCCGGGCGTCGCTTGGCGAAAAATCATTCCGAACCCCAACGACGCAGGCCATCCGAGTGGCACAGAAGCGTTACTGAACTAATTGAATTCTTCGAAGTAGTATGCGTCAAAAAAAAAAAATCGTAAAGTACAACCTAAACACAATCTACGACAAAATAGCGTCGGATTGTGATTTGAGTATACAAAAAAACATCTTTCTGTTACGAGGGAGCTCACACAAACCCCTTTTCAAGCATTTCTATCATTCATAGGGCAGCCATGGCCTCCAAGATTTGGGCGTGCGCGCGCCATTTTCCGAGGTCACGGAGCGGCGCGTACGTTTCCTCGCAACACCGACAAATGGCGCTCGCCTACACCTCATCGCGTGCTGTTTCTACCAGAGAGAGAGAGAGAAAAAACATTTATTCGGACCATCGAGGTAGTTGCTCTTGAGGTCGAGTGGGTGGCGTCCTCATTCCAGGACTCCACTGGCCATGGCTGCTCGACGTACTTGCTGGACGAGAGCTTCTTGTCCCGCCAAGGTATCGCCGGTCAGCTGTACCTCCCACCGCTCAAATGACGTGCTAGGAGTCTTTAAGTGTTGAGGTTTGCCCTCGCACCCCCACGAGATGTGAAAGAGTGTAGGGCGTGTGTCGCCGCACCAGGGGCAGATGCCGCGATATGTATGTGGGAAAATTTTACTGTATCTGTGTAGGTTTGGAAATGTGTTGGTCTGTATAAGTCGGAGAGCTACGGCATCTTCAGTGCTGAGCTTTTTGTGAGGCGGAGGATAAATCCTGCGGTTGAGTCGCTGGATCTCGAGTCGGTCGCAGTTTTGGATGGCAGGGGCATGAAGGTAAAGGGTGGGGATTGATGAGACGATTGGTCTTGCCCCGCTCGGTTGATTAGCGCGCGAGCTAGGGCGTTCGCCCTTTCGTTCCCCTCCAGACCCGCGTGACCCGGCGTCCAGGTGATTTGATGGTATTCTTGCAGCCTCGGGCCTAGAATCTGAGCCGCCAGCAGCGGTGTTCGTCCGTTCGTAAAGTTATGGCAGGCCTGTTGCGAGTCGGTAACGACATGGACTTCCCTGCCTACCCTGTCTTCTTGCTTTATTACCAGCGCCGCGGCTATGGTCTCAGCCGCAGCTGGAGTCTCTGCCCTTACGGAGGCCGCGAGGGTCAAGGAGTTGTCTCTCCCGTTCACGGCGGCTACCGCGAAGAGGCCCCCTACAGGGTACGCTGCCACGTCCACGTACGTTACGTACGTGTCACCCTTGAATTGTCGGCGATGTCTGTCGACGCGAGCCTTGCGTCGTCCTTCATGGAGTTCATGACTCATGTGCTTCGGTATCGGGTTCGCCTTGATCTTGCCTCTGACCTCTGGCGGGAGTGATCGTTGCCCATCGAGGGCACGGAGCTCCGTTGCGGTTCCGGTCCGGTGGAGGATGGCTCTGCCCGCCGCCATGTTCTGTAGTCTGGCCTTTTGCGAAGCCATAACCGCGTCCGACAGCTCAGCGAAGGTGTTGTGGATCCCGAGGGCCGCTAACTTCTCGTTTGAGCTGGTGACAGGGAGACCCAGGGCCGTTTTGTACGCGCCTCTGATGATGGCATCGACTTGTTCTTGGTCGCGTTTGTTTAGCGAGTGATAGTGATACGGCATGCTATACGTTATTCTGCTGATCACCAGAGCCTGGACGAGGCGAATCGTGTCCTCTTCTCGCATGCCCTTGCGGCTTCTTGTAATTCGTTTTATAATCCGCGAGATCTGGTTGGTGGCAGACCTTAGGGTTTGGATGGTGTGGGAGGCTTTCACGTTGCTCTGGATCCAAAAACCCAGAATCCTAGTCTTATTGCCTTCCGTTATCTTCTGGCCCTCAAGATAGAGGTCGATAGGGCCGGGGGACTTGTAGATTCCTCCTCCGTGCAACCGGATCACTTCGGACTTTTCGGGCGCACAACGCATCCCGCTCGCTGCCGCAAATCTCTCCACGGCCGTCGCGGCCTCTTGAAGGGTCGCCTCTTTTCGCGCTAGGGAGCCCTTGGTGGCCCAGAGCGTGATGTCGTCTGCGTACAGGGCGTAACCTAGGTCGGGGATCTTCCGCAGCTCTTTGGTCAGCGCTAGCATCGCGACATTGAATAGAATCGGGGAGATTATCGCCCCTTGCGGTGTTCCTTTGTTCGGCACGTCGATCGTATCCGATCGAGTCTTGCCTATTCCGATGGTTGCCGTCCGGCCCGTCAGGAACGATTTAACGTAATTAAAGATGCGCTCCCCGCAGCTGATGTCGTTCAGTCCCTTGAGAATGGCCTCGTGGGAGATGTTATCGAAGGCCCCTTTTAGGTCGAGTGCGAGCAGGAGGTGTTCTCCTCCCTTCGGGATGCCCTTGAGAACTTCTTCCCTTAGGATTAGGAACGCATCTTGAGCAGAAAGTCCCCGCCTGAAGCCAAGCATGGTGTGCGGGAAGAGGTCACCGTCCTCTATGTAATGTTGGAGGCGGGTTTCGATGACCCTCTCGTACAGCTTGCCGAGGCACGAAGTCAGCGAGATGGGACACAGGGCGTCGATCGCGGGCTTCTTGCCGGGTTTGGGAATGGTCACGATTTCCGCGTGTTTCCACTCGTTCGGTACGTGGCCCTTGCTCCAGAGTTCCCCGTTTAGGTATTCGGTCAAGTCCTGGATGTGCATCGGGCTCAGGTTTCTAATCATGGCATTGGTAATTTTGTCAACTCCGGGAGCAGTGTTGCGCTGTGAGGCTCGTGCCGCGGCATACACCTCTTCCTCCGTGATTGGAGCGTCCAGTTCTGGTCTTAGTTTTCCTTCATATTTTAGGAGGCAGGGTTGTATGGGGTCGCTACCCAGGTATCTGGTTTTTGGGGTGTCAATCAGATCCTGGTCGTTTCCGGGGAACTTGTGAGCGATTTCTAGAAGCGTCCGACTGGTTGTCGATTTCGCCTTGTCGGGCTCGATCAGGCAACGTAGGATGGCCCACGTCTGCGCCGTACTCCGGGTACCCTTGACCGAGGTGCAAAACTGTACCCAATTTTGCCGCGTCAACTCGTTTGCGTAATTTCTGGCTTCGTCTGTTATTTTCTCGATTCGTAGACGTAGTTTCCGGTTTAACCGCTGTCGCTTCCACCGTTTGAGGAGGCGCTCAAGGGCTTCCCACAGGTGTAAGAGCCGGCGGTCGAGTTCAGGCGTCTCGACCATGCGCTGGATGGTTTTAGTGGTTTGGACGTGGGCGTCCTGTAGGTGCTGCATCCATTCCGCTATGTCCGTTATACCATTTTCGGGCGGGGGGTACTGCCTGAATGCCTCCCAGTCCGTAAGCCTAATTTCGCCAATTGTTCTCTTGAGTTTCGGCGTGCATACCGAGATGCTGAGGATATAGTGATCGCTGCCCAATGTTTCGCCCAGGTGCGCCCATGAGTATTCCCTTACGTTTTTGACAAATGACAGGTCCGGAAACGTGTCTCGACTTACACTGTTGCCTGCTCGGGTTTGTTGGAGGAGGTTGGTTATCAATTCGAGGCCCATTTGGTCAACCGCATCGAGGAGCGACCTTCGCTTTTGCGTGTCTTGTTGGTAGCCCCAAGTCGTGTGTTTAGCGTTCATGTCTCCCACAACTACCAGCTGCTTGCAGCCAGCGGCTCTCACGCTGTCGTAAATGATGTTGCGGAAGTCGTCTTTCTGAGCCCTCGGCGGACTGTACAAATTCAGGATGAAAGTGCTACGTCTACCCCTCTTTTGCGGGAGGACTACCACTAGCACCTGATTAATGTCATGATGTTGATAATGTTGTCCCACGGCCGTCCCCGTTTTGTGAACTAAAACCGCGACCTTCGGTGATCCCGCGTGTTTAATTACGTAGTAACCCCGTAGCCTGATCGGCTGGTTCCCGACCTCCTGAAGGCAGATGACGTCGGGGGTGTATAGGTGATTTTGGATGAAGAGTTGGAGTGAACTTGCCTTCTTGTTGAAAGAGCGACAATTCCACTGCCAGATCTCGAGGTGTTCGGGCGCGCTGCGTGTGGCGTTAGCCATTGCTGACGTTCATGTCACCGCCGTCGCAGTTGTCGGCGTCCCTGACGTCACCCGTGTTGTTTATGCGCCTGTACGCCTTGAAGCGTGGGTTGCTGCTCTCGTCGTCGACCTGCTTCTGCGAGCCAAACTCAACCTTGCGTATTCTTCTTTCAAGGTCCTCATGGCTTAGTGTGTTCTCCTTGACTTCATTGTTTAATTCGCCCATCTGGTAAAGTATCTGTTGTCATCATCATCATCATCAACCTGGTTACGCCCACTGCAGGGCAAAGGCCTCTCCCATACTTCTCCAACAACCCCGGTCATGTACTAATTGTGGCCATGCCGTCCCTGCAAACTTCTTAATCTCATCCGCCCACCTAACTTTCTGCCGCCCCCTGCTACGCTTCCCTTCCCTTGGGATCCAGTCCGTAACCCTTAATGACCATCGGTTATCTTCCCTCCTCATTACATGCCCTGCCCATGCCCATTTCTTTTTCTTGATTTCAACTAAGATGTCATTAACTCGCGTTTGTTCCCTCACCCAATCTGCTCTTTTCTTATCCCCTAACGTTACACCTATCATTCTTCTTTCCATAGCTCGTTGTGTCGTCCTCAATTTGAGTAGAACCCTTTTAGTAAGCCTCCAGGTTTCTGCCCCGTAGGTGAGTACTGGTAAGACACAGCTATTATATACTTTTCTCTTGAGGGATAATGGCAACCTGCTCTTCATGATTTGGGAGTGCCTGCCAAAGGCACCCCAGCCCATTCTTATTCTTCTGATTATTTCCGTCTCATGATCCGGATCCGCCGTCACTACCTGCCCTAAGTAGATGTATTCCCTTACGACTTCCAGTGCCTCGCTGCCTATTGTAAATTGCTGTTCTCTCCCGAGACTGTTAAGCATTACTTTAGTTTTCTGCAGATTAATTTTTAGACCCACTCTTCTGCTTTGCCTCTCCAGGTCAGTGAGCATGCAGTGCAATTGGTCCCCTGAGTTACTAAGCAAGGCAATATCATCAGCGAATCGCAAGTTACTAAGGTATTCTCCATTAACTTTTATCCCCAATTCTTCCCAATCCAGGTCTCTGAATACCTCCTGTAAACACGCTGTGAATAGCATTGGAGATATCGTATCTCCCTGCCTGACGCCTTTCTTTATTGGGATTTTGTTGCTTGCTTTATGGAGGACTACGGTGGCTGTGGAGCCGCTAAAGATATCTTCCAGTATTTTTACATATGGCTCATCTACATCCTGATTCCGTAATGCCTCCATGACTGCTGAGGTTTCGACTGAATCAAACGCTTTCTCGTAATCAATGAAACCTATATATAAGGGTTGGTTATATTCTGCGCGTTTCTCTATCACTTGATTGATAGTGTGAATATGGTCTATTGTTGAGTAGCCTTTACGGAATACTGCCTGGTCCTTTGGTTGACAGAAGTCTAAGGTGTTCCTGATTCTATTTGTAATTACCTAAGTAAATAGTTTGTAGGCAACGGACAATAAGCTGATCGGTCTATAATTTTTCAAGTCTTTGGCGTCCCCTTTCTTATGGATTAGGATTATGTTAGCGTTCTTCCAAGATTCCGGTACGCTCGAGGTCATGAGGCATTGCGTATACAGGGTGGCCAGTTTCTCTAGAACAATCTGTCCATCATCCTTCAACAAATCTGCTGTTACCTGATCCTCCCCAGCTGCCTGCCCCCTTTGCATATCTCCTAAGGCTTTCTTTACTTCTTCCGGCGTTACCTTCGGGATTTCGAATTCCTCTAGACTATTTTCTCTTGCATTATCGTCGTGGATGCCACTGGTACTGTATAAATCTCTATAGAACTCTTCAGCCACTTGAACTATCTCATCCATATTAGTAATGATATTGCCGGCTTTGTCTCTTAACGCATACATCTGATTCTTGCCAATTCCTAGTTTCTTCTTCACTGTTTTTAGGCTTCCTCCGTTCCTGAGAGCATGTTCAATTCTCTGCATATTATACTTCCTTATGTCAGCTGTCTTACGCTTGTTGATTAACTTCGAAAGTTCTGCAAGTTCTATTCTAGCTGTACGGTTAGATGCTTTCATACATTGGCGTTTCTTGATCAGATCTTTCGTCTCCTGCGATAGTTTGCTGGTATCCTGCCTAACGGAGTTACCACCGACTTCCATTGCACACTCCTTAATGATGCCCACAAGATTGTCGTTTATTTGTGTTCATAGGAGGTTGTAGCCAAGTACTGCACCAGGGTGGCCAATCCTGCTCTGGTGAGGGAGTGCGTTACCGGTTCTGGTCACCGGGATCAGACCACACTCCAGGCCTGTTTGTGCAATTTTATCAATACGCGGGTTTCTTTTTTTTAAATCCGGTGGAAAATTGCCGGCACCGGGATTCGAACCACGGACCTCTTGCACGCGAGGCGGGTGTTCTACCTCTACGCCACCGCTGCACAAGTATCTGTTGTATCGTAGCATAAATACCTTCGAGGGTGACTACACTTGACTGGACTGCCGCTGCCGAGGCCGCACCGGGGAGCGATGAGGGCCTGGTGGTTCTTGAGGGGGGAGGAATGGAGATGGCGGGCTCGTGGCCTATCGTTCCGCTTTGCGACCCTGCCTGTGTGTTGTTGCTGGTTTTGCTTAGCAACGCTTCTAAGCGTTGCATGCGTTGGTTTAGGTCGTTAACCTGAGCCTTGAGTTTTTTATTTTCTTCCCTGATGCGCGTACATTCTGGGGAGCATTTACTATTTTCACTGGTATTTTGAGCGGAGGAGATACTAGACTGATTCCGGCTCACCTTGTTGTTGTTGGCTTGGTTCTTCTTGCCCGATTGGTTCTTCTGTTTAGACGTGGATGTCGAGGTAGAAGGCTGCCGCTGCCCTTGCTTCTCTTCTAGCTTTGGCCACTCCGAGCGGAATAGGGACCTGGACCTGGACTGGGACCGGGATCGGGATCGGGATCGGGATCGGGATCGGTACATTGAACTGGACTGGGCCCGGGACCTTGAGCGGCTCGCCGAGGATTCCGAGCTGAACCACCGCAGGCGGCTTCGCCTTGGCCTTCCTCCATCATTGTCGTCGTCTGCCTTCCTCCTTCCGGGTGGAGGATGCTTTCTGGTGGTAGTGCTGTTGTTTTTTAGCTTTTGCTTGCACTCGCAAGATCCCGTGACGTGGGCTTCGTCGCAGACGGCGCACTTGAGCGAGCACTCGTGGTCGTCCGTCGGGTCGTGCGTCCCGCAAGCGAGACAGATTTTGATGTTCGGGGTAGGACAAACGTCCGATCGGTGTCCCACGCGCTGGCAAACATAACAGATTTGTTTGGTGGGCTTGTAGGGGTGGCACTCGGTCTCCCCTCCGTAGTAGTAGACGTATCGTGGAACTACGTGAGAGCTGAACGTGATCAAGGCCGTCTTGGTCTTTTCCAGCATGCGGGCCTGCACGATTTCCACGCCTTGGGTCCTAACCCTTAGGTGAGTCATAAGCTCCTCGGGCGGGGTATCCGGGTCGATTCCATGAATGACGCCCCGGGCCACTCCGTCTGCTGCCGCAACGTAAGAGTTGACTTCGTAAAGGTTGCCGCCCAGCACAATCCGCGTGATCTTGCGCGCAATATCCGCGACCTCCTGATCTGGGGTACTAACAATAATTATATTGGAACCGGGTCTCAAGCGCACGATGAAATGCGAATCGTCAACTTTCCCTCCGCAGGCGGCCGAGATGGCTTTTGATATTTGGTGGTTGCTGAAACTCTTCACCTGAAGGCCTTTCTTGGGTCGAATGATGATTTTGAAGTCGCTACGTGGCAGTGGGGGGAGTCGTCGCCTCTTCTTAAAAGAAGGCTTCTTTGATGCCCCAGCGCCTGCAGCTGCGTAGGATGATGATGATAACGCGGTGGCAGAGGAGGGTGATAGCGGAGAGATCACCCTGCCTGCCACGCAGACTTGCTCGCCTCTGGCGAGCTTCTTCTTCGTTCTTCGCTTGAGGTGTAATGACCAATTGGAATAAGGACATTCCGATGGCGTCCCTCGCGCAAGGTCCTCTTCCATAGTGGCAGGGTCGTCGTGGCGATCTTCCGGAATGTCTTGGAAGTCCATGGCGGTAGTGTCTTGCGACGAAGGCCCGGCGGCAGCTCGAACAATAGCACCGGGGGCGGGTGGGGCTGTAGCAACAGCTCCACCTCCACTCCATCCGGTAGAAGTAGAAGCGGCCGGCTGGGATCCAGCAATGTGCGCCATAGTGAGTATCGAGTAATCGTAGCAAGCGAGCGGCGGCAAAGGCGGCGGAGCGCCTCGCCTACCTCCGCGCTACTACGTACGGCTGCGTCAGGCTTAACACGGCAGCGCCACCCCGGAGAACTTCAATGTCCAAAAGCGCAAAATAATATGCACTCACGGTCTTCAAACTTCCCAAGGGGGTTCTGGATGACTTCACGAAGGTCGTCCGACAAAGACTTCGGTCCTCCGATGTGAATTTCTTAAAAGAATAATGAAAGTCGACAGAGGCCATGCGAAGCACGTCTACGCCGCTCGGCTCTTCTTCTTCTCCTGTTTCTACCAGAAAGCTCGCCCTCGTGCATAGCGTTCGGCGCCAGCATTTCCCGGCAAACATTACGGTAACATAAGCTGCAGTTGCCGGGAAGCGGGAGAAGCAGTCAGGGATCTTTCAATGCTATCGCATTCTACTCTTAAAGTTGAAGCTTAAGCGTCCTCCTAAGTTTTTTGAAGTTAAACCGAATTAATGAAGTGCGTTGAGGGAAAAAAAGAAGGAAGAAAACGTCTAAATAGGCCTCCATTTTCTCTCGCCTTTTAAAAAAAAGATTCGTCCTTTTTGTCCGTACCGTGTACCGAATAATTAGATCGCCATGTGTTTAATGTTTAGAAAGTTGTCTATACCATGCGTTTTATAAGTTGCAACTACGTGACAGCATTTTTACTCCTTGTCTCAGTTACTCTGTGGGAAACAAAGGCCTACATGTTCGAGCAGTAGCTTCGGTTCCTTCGTGTATAAGCGTTGTTCTGCCTAATATGAAAAGTATAGCGAAAATGAAAAATATTGGGGACTCCTTTTGCGACTGCTCTTTGTCTGGACACAGCCAACTTACTCCACCACTGCAGGGGCGTCATCGAGCCTTTATATTAGTCTGGTGTATCGGCCATGTACACAGGGAACATTTCAAATAGCTGGTGTATTCGGAGTGTAGTGCCAGAAGTAGTTTCCACAGACAAGCCTTGAACAGCTCACAGTGAGCGCTCTCACGTGCTTGCTACCTGAAGGTTCCATAGGAAAAATACAGACACAGCAGCACTGAAAACTCAAGCTCAACTCAATTAGTGACCAAGCAAAGGCAAAAAAAACAATATCCGAGCCACTTTGCTACCACAAAAACAATGAGCTCAGAATTTAACATAATTTTAATTTTGATTATATTATTAAAACTATGCAGGTTATAGGCACGACCATACATGGGACTAAAATAGGCCAAATTATTCGCCCTACAAATAAAATAATCCATATTTTTGCAGTACTAGATTTATTAGTACTGTGGGAGCATTTTGTGATATTTTCACAAAAAATCGGCAATGATTCTTCTATAAAACACCCTTAGAGTGCACCCATTGCTACTAGTTTTGCAATTTTTGTGTTTGAGATTTTATTGCGAAATAAATACTTAGTGCAGCTGCATATATGTTTTCTCTACATTGAAAAAAGTTAAGATTTCTTGGAAAATTTTACAGCTCCGTTATTTTATCTAAAATCACCCCACAATGCCATTAACTTAGGGGTCAGTGAGAGGAGGTTGCTGAGAAATGGATATTTGGCGATTTAAAAAAAAATACAGTGGCCGATATCAATCTACACTTCATTTGGCGTGTAGTTGTAATGCTGTAGAAGCAACAAAAAAAGCTTGAGGTGTAAAATATATTTCTCCTTACACGATAAGTCTTCAAATTTGTAAAATCAGCAAGTTGCGAGAATGCTCTTGACCTTTAGTGAATTTGGAATTTTATTTTCAGAAAGTCCGCGCTGCGCCTCAAAAACAAAGCATAGTTGGTTTCTACACACACATTCGTCGATGCCGTGAAAAAATCGCTTAGGACAGAAAATGGTGGGGACCTGCCCTGAATCAGTCCTTATCTAAACACGCCCTGTATTTGTGATGCAACAGAAGCGATTCAAGCCGCGCGATCATATCGAAAGAAAATATGCACAGAGCGGTAGGCAAGGCGCTCGAACACATGCGTGTCGGTAAAAGTCCACCGCCATTCAAGTACACTGGGCAATTTCAGCCGAGCAGGGTCACGTGTTGAGCTTGTTGAGCTTATTGAGCCGACTTTCTGAGATAGAGAAATCAAAGGGGCTGGAGAACTGGCTTCTAAAGTCTGGCGGCGTGATGTAATGTGCCCTCCTAGTTTATTGCCTGCTTCCATGACCTTAAAGCTTAGTTGACATTGTCTGTATGTCTTAAGTGCTTGCGACAGGAACAGTGGGCGTGTTTATTCTAACGATTCCTTTTCTTGCCCAATGTTTCTATTTGTGACTCCGACGTCACCACGCCACTGTTACCACTGGAAGGGGACACTCAGCACGATGCTTGTTATAACAATAGAGGATGAAAAAGAACCATGTAAAATACGCACCAAAGCAGTGATTCGCTAGGGCTACATATTTTCTTTGATAACATATGTTTTTGGATTTAAACAGGCTGCAAGCACACCTTGAGGGTCATTGTGGAAACTACAGGAGCATAGAAGGAATTTAGGACCGTTCTATAGAACTTACGCTTCCAGTCATAATTCACTTTAGGACCAGCATTCTATACTTTTTCTCTGTTTTTTTTACTGAGTAAAGCGTTAATTGCATACAGCTCTTGGATATAGTTTTCAGCCCTTGAGAACTAAACTGAATTTTAAGAGGCAACATATCCTGTAATGTTCACACTAGGGCACATTATGTTGCGCCTCTCATGCCAACGCGCATGTTTATACTCTCACACTCTCAGTTAACCCTGCCACTAACTATTATTTCACTTATTCCAGGAGACAAGCCGACCCAATATCACGGCTTTCCTGGCAAGCAATGATAAGGTTGGGAACAGTACATCGGCGTTTGGCAGCCCTTCAAATGCGCGCTGTTCGGGTTTTCAAGAGAGCAATGTATAGGGCTTCTGTGTGTTTCCTCGTTCGTATTCGGTGTGGCTTTAATACTTCAAGCAAGCGGGAAAAGGCGCGAAACCATGGAATGACACTTTCTCTTTAATGTTTACCCTCTGCCTACGTGTTAAGTGACCAGAGAAAAACTCAGTCACAACGTCGGCATTGTGACTTGCCTAGGAAGCTCCTAAAAGATCAGATGAGTTGAGAGACATTTCAAGTCGAGGTCGGGCTTCGTAACCGTTCTGCAGATGTATTTTGTTCAAGGAACGGAATAACCATCAAGGCACAATTTCTCTTTATTAAGCTAGCACCATGTCGATATATCGGCGGGCTATTGAACACTTAACACAGGATCATTACTCTGTACGTACTTCACCTCTTTTTTGTTACTCGTACGGCTGGTGAACATAGCGTTTTATTTAGCACCTCCTCAGTCAATCCTCCTGGCGAACGGCCGCGTTTGATAAGCCTCAAATGCGGCCTCTGAGGCTTTCTTTTGTCTACGGTTTACAGACTTCCAAGAGGCGGATCAGACAGCAGATGACCGATGTTCAATTTTTTTCTTTTCCGGAGAGATACGTGTGCCTCAGAGAACGCTTCACTGAACCCTCCTATCGATCTCTTATGCTCTCCGTATAGCTGGATGCAAAAAGGTAAATGAACTGTGTTCTGCTGCTGATGCGGTTGAAAGTAACCGTTCGCCGAGCTGCAGTTTAATGTGAAAACCTTCGAGTTGAATGTCTTCTTCATTGCGAGGCTTGAGAAATAGATGGCACTCATTGCACAGAATTGTAGCCCCCGCATATTTTAAATTGTAGTGCACTCACGAGGCCACTCCGGCACCGCATTGGCGGAACCATGAATGGATAGTGCTAATATTAAGAATTAAGAAAATCGAAGAAGCCGCTGATGTTGACTCTGCACGTTCGTTGCCCCGAACCGTTTGACGACTAGATCGTTTCATCTCAACTACGCGGTACATCGAAAAAATCTAAGTGGCGAGCACGACGATCTCCAACGACAGTCAGGTGCCTTTAGCGTAGAATCACGCCATTCGTTCTCAACGCGCTAGACCTGCTATTATGTGAGATACAAAACAGACGAAATCTAAAAAAAACATATATAGGGCGGAAAATATTGGCTGTGAGAGAAAACGCATTTTACCCTTAGTGGCTTTGGTGGGTGCTTTTATACACAACTGAAATAGTAGAAATAACACCAAAGGCGGCTGAATTTAAATTTCGACAGTTTTGAGGTGCAGCTTATTTTACCTACTGTCCCGACTTTCACGCGCATCGGTGATTTCTCGCCATCTAGGCATAGCAACGGGGCTTATATAGCATGGAATTAACCCTAAAAATAGTCGCATACAACGCCACTATTTATGCCGGTCACGTATTATGTCGGCTCGTAGCAATCTGTAAAGCACGCATACTTCTCAGAGTAAG
Organism: Dermacentor variabilis; assembly: GCF_050947875.1. Lineage (NCBI taxonomy): Eukaryota > Metazoa > Arthropoda > Arachnida > Ixodida > Ixodidae > Dermacentor > Dermacentor variabilis. The sequence continues at coordinate 6,354,173 of NW_027460313.1, read as the reverse complement.
AGCGCGCAATAGTCAGCGGCTTCTTCGATTTTCTTAATTCTTAATATTAGGACTATCCATTCATGGTCCGCTGGTCTGTGTCGCGGCTATGTATTACTGAGCATATGCTCACCGTCTTAGCCAATTTTCCAGAATGAATAAGTGTCACTTTGTGCAATGGGTACAGAAACCTTAAATGCATTTACATATGTATACTACTCCTCTCTGCATGCACCTGTCATCACCACGCTTCTCTCGACCAACATTGTTCATCGCATTTCTCCTCGTGACATTGCTGCGTAGATTTCTCACCTTGTGAATTCTCCACATTTGGCGTTTGAATTTCAGCATAGCTTGTGGGCAGTGAAATTGCATAAGCCAAATATTTCATGTTGTGAAATTTTTTAAATATTTAAATTTCATGGTTTTACATGCCGAAACAACGTTCTGATTACGAGGTTCGTACACCGTGCTGTAGCGCACTCCTGAATAATTTCGACCAGCTGGGGCATTTTGACGTACACCATATTGTAAACGAGCGTGTTTGCATTCCGCCCACCCACGACCTCGAGCTTTGAAGCATGACGCCATAGCCACTGCACAACCCCGGCGGCTCGATTAATGTTGCACAAATTCGAACGTTGCATGGCGCTTCGCGTTGTATAGGTTGAAAATAAAGATAATTGTACATGCATAAATAATTTGTGTTGCACCTAATCAACTGCTTCGCCAAAAAGTTTATTTCACATATGTCTTATGAAGGTGACCTTTTTAAGCTTTTTTCCTGCGGGTAGGAGGTACGTTTAATCTACAAAACTGCGTAACTGCTATCGACTACACAGGTGAGCACTGATGCAGAAACGCCACTCAAGCACAACTCTTGCAAATCATGGCACAAGATATATTATTCTCTGTTGGCTTCTTATGAGTGTGAGTAATGAAAATTCGTCCCTCCCTCAGTCGCACGTCTTCTAGCGCATTCTAATTATATATATGTATACTCACACACACACACACACACACACACACACACACACACACACACATATATATATATATATATATATATATATATATATATATATATATATATATATATATATATATATATATATATATATATATATATATATATTGTTGAAAGGTGTTGTGGAGTAATTACTGAAGCTCTCAGGTAGTCACACAGCTCAAGTGATTCAGGCACACTGATGATGATGATGATGATGATGATGATGATGATGATGATGATGATGATGATGATGATGATGGCGTCGTGTTATGGCTCATACCCACACTGGGGGATTGGCCAAGAATTGAGTGCTGAAACGTTCACCTATTCTTTTGAAGTGCTACTTATTCGATGCGAAAAAAAATATATATAAAGAAAGAGAGATAAAAAAAACATACAAAAACGAACAAATTACAAGACAAAAGTTAAAAAGTTATTCGTTTTGTTGACTGTTTGTAACTGCAAACGGCATCAAATACGTCCCTGTGGCTGACCCCTATAACTGACGCACCGAAAGATAGTATGATTTCTGGTGATAACATTAACCCTAATTTTGCGAGCGGAAGTTCTAGATGTCTTTTTCTTAACAATTTGTATCGTCGACATACCAAAAAATAATGATCTAGTGATTCTGTTTCTTGGCAGTATGGACACAGAGGCGATAGCGTCAGACCAGTCCTGTGTAAATATAGGTTTAATGGAGGGACACGGCAGCGTAATCTCGTGATCGCTACTTCTGATTGTCTTGATGGACACCACTGGATTTTCCACGGAAATCTGAGGTGCTGATATTCTGTCCATGTCGTTATTGATTCACTGACATCCCTATGAATTGAATATTTTCTATATCTGATTGCTGTTATGTGAGCCACTAAAGGAAGAACAGGCATTATAGGTCCACTCAGGGATGCTCGCGCTAATGCGTCTGCCATTTCATTTGAATGTAAGCCACAATGTCCAGGTACCCATAATAGTTTTAGAGAATTCAACTGTGGAGGAACTAATGTTAGAAACGTCTTTAGTGGTGGCGAATTGGGTGAAGCCGTAAGCGAAGTACAGACCGAAAGGGAATCTGTTATAATAACCGCACTTATTGAGTTCGACGGGAGTTTCCGAAGCGCTAAAAGAATTGCTAAAAGCTCGGCTTCAAAAACAGGTATGAAGTCTGGCAGTCTCAAGGAGAATGAGCAGCCAAGCGGAAGCGAGAAGATGCCTATGCCCACCTTTTCGTTGTTCACTGAAGCGTCTGTAGCTATTGTGTTATTTGTTTGCACGTGTGCTAGGTAATCTTACAACAGGTTATTTAAAAAAGTGGCAGATTGAAACTTAGAGTTTGGAGGGAAAATGTCATCAAAATCTATCTTAATATTCTGTTGTGATTCGGTTGACGGAATTACCTCTCGAATGTTCACATTCAGGCTATCTAATTGTTTTTGTACAAATATGATCTGTGGAGTGTGAGATCGAGGCCAATGAGCAAGGAAGAAGGAATTTGGATCATTAATGAATGCGTATTCAGATCGTCTAAGCGGCAAGCTGTAAAATTTCAGAAATGCTTGAACTGTTAAGATGCGAAATCTGCAGGGCAATGTTGGAAGGCGCGCTTCTTGGTAGATAACATTAATAGCCACAAACCTGGGGAGTCCCAGACACAGGCGTAGGGCCTCACGCTCCAAAAGAACCAGAGGCTTTATTTTATGAGCGGGGCCGCCTGAGAACAAGACACACCCAAATTCCAATATGGGGCGCATATACATTTTATAAATCATCAAAAGTGAATCCCTACGTAGTCCATATTTTCGGTTACTCATTCTGCGCAGAATACCTAAAGCACGTTGTGTCTTACCCGCTACACTCTCTATGTGTGGACTCCAGTTGAGTTTTCCATTATATGTGATTCCCAAATATTTTAGAGACTCAACCTGTGGAATGGGTTCTTGCTTATAAGTTATACAAATTGAAACCGGATCCATGACCGAGAACACTAAAATGGCGCTTTTGCTTACATTTAATGACATACAAATTGTCTGAAGCCATACTTCTAGCATGCTCACGTATCTTTGTAATTTTTGGTATAATGTGTTAATGTCAATGTCAGCAGCAAAGAATGCAGTGTCATCTGCATACACGTAAACGTGCACGTCCTGACAAGTGGGGATAGAGCTCATTAATATATTAAATAATATTGGGGATAGGACAGATCCTTGGGGAACACCGCGAGTTTGTCTGAATTTAGACGAAGAACACCCGCCCTTGAAGCAATAAAATTCTCTTGATCGCAAAAATTCTGCCACCCAGGCGGTTATATAATTGGGGAAATTACGACGCTGCAGAATATCCAATAGAATTGAATGTTCGACGCTGTCATAAGCTTTAGCTATATCTAATTTCATCAAAGCAGAATATTCTCTCCTCTTCCGGGCAAGTTGGATGCGGCTCTCTAAATCAGCATGGGCACACCATATTGAGCAATTAGCTCTAAAGCCTATTTGATTTGGACTTAATATTAAGTTATCCGTCATCCAGATAGTAATTCGGCAGTGTAATACTCTCTCTATGAGTTTGACCATATTAGAAGTAAGAGAAATAGGTCTGACGTTTTCTATGTTATAACCTAGTCCTTGTTTTTTAGGTATCGGGATTATTTTAGCTACTTTCCAATCGTAAGGTATCCAGGCTTTGTGTAAGGAATAGTTTATACCGTTTAGAAGGTCTCCAGAAGATAGATCAAATAAAATTTTTATCATGTGAACGGTAATTCTATCAGGACCAGGGGCTGACAAAGGTAAGTTTCTAATCACTTGAGCTAATTCAGGCAATGTAACTTCAGTATACGCTAAGGATGGGGCTACTTTTTGCAAATTATACGACATCGATGACGTGAATCTACTCTCCAAGCCTTTAGCAAGGTGTTCAAGAGATTTTCTCATTTCATCGGGAGACAGATTGACATAATCAATATTAGTTGGCGATGGCAGAATTTTAAGATATCTCATATATCTAAAGAACGATTTTTGTTTCTAGACTTAGAAAGGAAATCATAGTGTTTCTTATCATAATCCTCGTTAGCTTTAGTAACTGTACGTTTAAAGACAGCAGCATGAAACTTGTAATCAGACCAATTTTTGGGGCACTGGTTGTAGAGGAGCTGCTTCCAAGCTGCCTGTCGGCGTCGGTGGTCTCGCGTGCAGTCTGTATTCCACCAAGGGTTATAAGATGTTTGCTTTGCAGATGTAACACTGAATTCAGCCTTTTTGTATGTTATTTTAATTACCGCACAAAGTTTCATAGCCTTGGTGTCTTCCTGCTCTTTAGAATCTGAAGTCAAATGCACCTTAAGATCGGATTTAAATTTATTATAATCTACAAATACGCGCACCTGGGAGCACGATGGCATAATCGGGCAAGCAATTTCAACCATTATTGGAATGTGGTCACTGTTGGTTGCACAGTCCAAGGCTGTCCAGGATGAGTTAGTGAAGGACGAACTTACGAAACTTAAATCTAATGCAGAGCGGGACTGTTTACTAATATATGTAGGAATTCTAGAGTTCAGACAATACAGATTATTATCTATTGTCCAATCCCACAAGCGTTTCCCACATTGGTCAGTTCGAAAGCCCCAGCACGTGTGAGGGGAGTTGAAATCTCCAACCAGAATTTTGTCCTTACACCATGAAGTCACTGCTCAATTCAAACATCGAGTGTTCTGTACACCCGCCGGAAAGTATAAGTTTACTAAGGAGAAAGGTAGACACCCTGTTATAGTTATATCTAATGCGAAAATTTCACTTTCGGGAGACATATGTTTATATGAAATCTTTGCCTTAAGGTTAAGTCTGTTATTCATAAAGAAAGCTAAACTTCCGCCCTTCGATGGACGGTCCAGTCGGAAAGATCGATAGTTAGTCAGTTGGAAACATTGATGTACTGAAAGCCATGTTTCTTGCAAAGCAATAATATCCGGGGAGAATTTCGATGATAGATACAATAAATCTGTTGCTGCAGAGTAAATTGATCGGCAATTCCAATGAAGAATTTTGAGGAGACCTATGGTTGCGTTAGTATGGACTCAGTAATTTCCTTACCTAAAATGTTTTCCTTTAAGAAATCTTCCTTTGTAAGGCTGTCTTTCTGATACTTTTTGTCTTTGCTTGAGTTAGAGTCGTAGATTTTTTAGACAAAGAGGACCTACATCGTTTTAACGAGCGAGGATCCATGTCAATTTCCTCTGCGTCCTCTGTGTTATCGTTGGAGCATGTGCTTTGGGTCTGGTTAACATCGACAGGTGGGATTACAATTTGGGCATCTTGCGACGTGCAATTGGCGGTTACTTCCTCATTTGAAGTACGTGGACACTGAGTAGTTCGAGAAGTTGCTGTTGTTGTTCCGAGTATCTGCGCCATCTGGCTAGTTAGAATTTGTGTCAGGAACTCACAAAGGTTTCCAGCTAGGCGCTCCATAGATTTTTCCATTGCCCTTTCGATGGCATTAGCAATAGAAAGTGAAAGAGACGCATCCGTTGCTTTCACCTGGCGGGCTGTGACGCCGGCGTATCCCTGTGTCCTAGAATGAATTTCCGCTACGGCTTCTCTACGTGAGCAACGTCTTCGTTTTACTATTTCCAGAATTTCAATTTCCCGTGCCTTTGCTGAGCAATTAGAATAATCAGCAGAGTGCGCGTCATTGCAGAGGCAGCACCTTTCTTCCTTGCTTTTGCACTCGCTAGCATTGTGCTCTTCACCACAAATTCGTCACCTGGAAGCAGACCTACATCCTTTTAACGTGTGTCCGTAGCGCCAGCATTTCACACATAGGAGGGGACGAGGGGACAGAGGTTCCACTGTGTAGATTAGAGGCCATGCCTTTATCTCTGAAGGTCGAATTGTCCCTGCAAATGTGGCTATGATCGACTCAGTAGGGATCCTGTTTTTCTCGACCACACGTCCACACCGATAAACTGAAATTACACCCGCGGGTCAAAGCATCTCTAATACCTCTGCCGGTGTCATATTCACGTCGACGCCGCGGACAAGCCCTTTCACACATGCCAAGTGGGGAGGAATAAATGCGCTCACCGGATTGGCGGCAAACAGCGAACACTTTAACAGGTCTTGTACACAGGACTGGTCTGCCGAAAAGCAGAGGACTCCACCTCTGCCAAACTGGCGGACCTCGGTGATGTTCTGGAAATGGGCCGTCGCCGATCGCAATTCCACCTGAATCGCTTTTGGATTCTTCATCCGTATGACTCCGTTATTGGTTGGGACAAGAGCCACAGGAACTGATGTGATGCCGTTGCGTAGAAACAGATCCACAGGTAACTCCTGCGGAGGAATAGAAGCGGACCAGGGGAAGGCCCCTGGCCCTGGTGAAGAAAAGAACATCTGCGTGGTCTGATTAACCAATTAATAATGAGACTAGCAAAACTGTTGACAATCGATAAAAGTAGAAAAAGAAACAGCTACTCAATCCTTGGCCAAAACCCTGCGAGGCAAGAACAGTTCCACTGGAAGCCAGAGGAGAAGCGCGATCGAACTTGTTCCGTCCGCTTCCTTCTTCATCCACTGCTTCAACCAAACTCGTCGTCGTCTTCTTCCTCTTAGCAGTGCCTACTGCTCGTTCTTCACCAGTACAATTATCTCCTCGGGGAAAAGGAGCTGTCCCGGCTACCTACAGGCAGGATAGCACAGGTGGATCGAAGTAAGGTTTTAGCCGCTGAACGTGCACAATTTCGCGGCCTCGGCGGCTCCTATCCCAAGGTGACTCAAGGGCTTCTGTCAAATAGTTGACCGGAGACGTGTGGCTGACCACACAGTAGGGACTCAGGTACTTGGAAACGAGTTGAGGTGAAAGTCCAGGGCTGACCGCAGGAACCCAAAGCAAGACTAGTGAGTCAGGGGCATATGGTGCAGAAGAGGCAGGGATATCCCGACACTGCTTCCGTCGCTGCTGTTTCCCCGAAGTAAATATGCGGGCGAGCTTTCAGCATTCGTCCGCGTGTGCAGCAGGTTCGGACAGGGTAGTAGCCTCCGTTGTTGTCAGGACGATACGGGAGGATGGTATCCATAATGGATGGTGTGCGTAAAGAAGATAGAACTGGGGAAATCCCGTAGTGGTCTCTGTGGCGGTATTATAAGCACACGTCACGAAAGGTAGGACATGGTCCCAATTCGTCTGGTCAGATGCGACGTACATGGCTAACACGTCGCCAAGAGTGTGGTTAAAGCGCTCAGTCATCCCATTAGTTTGTGGGTGGTATGCAGTAGTACTACGGTAAATTACGTGGCATTCCTTGAGTACGGATTCTATAACGTCAGAGAAAGATACGGCCTCGGTCGCTCAGCAATTCTCTGGGAGTGTCATGGCGAAGTACGATGTTACGCATAAAGAACCAGGCAACAACACGCGCAGATGCGTTGGGCAAAGGCGAAGTTTCCGCGTAGCGTGGATGATGGTCTATCGGCACAATCACCCAGCGGTTGCTGTCTGAAGCACTACGAAGGGGCCCGTAACGATCAACTCCAATGCGATCAAAAGCGCCTCCTGGGCAAGGCAATGGTTGCAGTGGAGCAACTGAGGGACAAAACGTTTTTCAAGGCGTTGGCAAGCGAGGCAGGTGTGGACATATTGACGGACGAATCGGCACATCCCGCGCCAGCAATAACGGAGTCGCGGGCACGTATGTTTTTAGTACTCCTGCATGCGCGCATTGCGGGTCGTCATGAAAAGCGGCACATGTGTCCGAACGTAGGTGCCGAGGGACCACAAGTAACCATTTGCGGACGTCCGAAAGGTAGTTGCCCTGGCACAGGAGCCTGTCACAAACAAATGCCAACAGGTGTCACGAGCATTGCTTGGCGACACAATTCACGGCCAGGTGAGTGAGGGGATGGATGAGACAGAAAAACCAGCATAGAAACAATCCATTGATCCTTCTGCTGGTCCAAAAGCTTGTTCGTGGCGGTAAGGGAAGACTGGCAGATTAATATGTTCGGATAATTTGGCTGGTCTGACACAGGGATGCGAGACTGGGCATCCACGCCCGAATGTTTCTGGCCAGATCGGTACAGGACTTGGTATCGTGCTCTTGGAGGCGGAGCACCCATCGAGCGAGGCGACCTGAAGTATCTGTCAGGGACGACAGCCAGCAGAGAGCATGGTGGTCAGTTATGGCGTCGAATGGGCGGCCGCAGAGGTAAGGACGGAATTTAGTTATAGCCTAAATGATAGCCAAGTATTATTTTTCCGCAACGGAATAGTTGGTTTCCGCTTTCGTGAGAGCACGGCTGGTAAAGACTACGACGTATTCATCGAAGCTACTCTTTCGTTCTGCAAGAACAGCGCCAATGCCGGTGCCACTGGCATCCGTATGTATTTATGTCAGAGCAACTGGGTTGAAATGCCGGAGGATCGGGGATGTCGTTAGAAGGCGACGCATTGTCGCAAATGCGTCATCGCAAACTGGCGGCTACGCCGAGATTTCGTGGTTACCCGCGAGAAGCAGCGTCAAAGGCGCAGAATGATAGTGAAGTTGCGGACGAAACGGCTGAAGTATGAGCACAATCCGATGAAGCTGCGGAGTTGTTTTGTCGTCTTCGGTCCAGGGAATTCGGCGACGGCTTGGAGTTTGGCTGGATCTGGCAGCACACCATCTTTCGAAACAACGTGGCCAAGGATGACTAGCTACCGGGCGGCGAAGCGACACTTCTTCGAGTTGAGCTGGAGTCCAGCATGGGCGAGACAAGTGAGGACGCGTTCGAGTCGAATGAAGTGAGAAGTCCGGGGAAAAGATGACAATGTCATAGCGATAGCACAGGCATATGTGCCATTTGAGGCCCCGGAGGACGTTATCCATCATTCGTTCTAACGTGACAGGCGCATTGCACAGGCCAAAGGGCATTACGGTAAATTCATATAAGCCGTCAGGCGTAACAGATGCCGTTTTCCGGCTATCTACCTCAGCCACCGGGACTTGCCAATAACCGGATCGTAAGTGCAAGGACGAAGGCATTTGGAGGCATTCCAGTGCGTCGTTGATACGGGGAAGAGGACAGATATCTTTCCGGGTTATTTTGTTGAGTCCTCGATGGTCCACACGAGAACGAATTGTCCCATCTTTCTTTTTGACCAGAACTACTGGTAATGCCAGGGACTGTTCGAAGGCTGTATCACGCCGCGTTGGAGCATGTCTCCTACGTTTTAATCGATGACATGGCGCTCCGTCACGGATACACGGTATGGACACTGACGCAGCGGCGCATGGCGGCTGGTGTCGATGTGGTGAACGACTGTAGAAGTACGGCCTAAGCTTTTTTGTTGGAGGTTGAAAGAAGCACAAAATTGGTTAAGGAGGTCCACGAGCTGCGCGCGCTGATTCGGAGTGAGGTTGGGATCAATAGATCGAGCAACCATCCTGTCACATACCAGCTTAGCCGTGGAGACAAGAAGAGCCATGGCATCAACATGAAGAGGAGTCGAGTCATCAGGCACGTGATAGACATAGCTCGCGTCAAATTCGGCAGCAGAACCGAGGCACTCGCCATGGTGCAAGCGTGACGGACACGAAAACAGATTCAAAACGTAAAGTGCGCTGGAGCCCCGGTTAATGGGATGGAGAGAAAATGGAAGCAAGAAGGGATGACGGCGTGCAGCAAGATCAGACGGCGTGAATACAACTGTTGAATCGTAGAAAGCAGCACTGTAAATGGGCACAGGCGTAGAGGAGAAAGGAGGAATATCGGTGGCGGTGGCGACGAACACTCGAGGAGAAGATAGAGGCAAGTCTTCAGAAAGACTGCCGGAAAATGGAGTCAATGCTAGTTCTGCACGGGCACAATCACTAACTGCCTGATGAGATGAAAGGAAGTGCCATCCTAGAATGATGGCATGAGAGCAGCGGGAAAGAACAACAAACTCAATGTGCTAGAAACTATCTTGTATGGCGACACGGACGGTGCACGTTCATAAAGGTTCGACTGACTCGGCGCTTGCTGTACATAGCGAAATGGCAGAAAACAGCGTCCCGACTTTTCGGAGCGTACGGCGAAGCTGGTCGACAATCAAAGACACTGCGGCATCCGTATCGACAACCGCGTGAACGGCGATACCTTCTGTGTAGAATTTAATGACGTTCGCAGGGAATAAACGAGGGTTTGGGCAGTTCGATGACATCGCAGTTCTTGCCTCCGGAACTGCGCCTTTTAGCTTTCTTCCAAAGCTGGAGGGCGCCGCATGATTGGGGACGGTGAGCGTCAACGGGGAGGTAGATACCGACGGGTGCTAAAGCTTCCGGGAAGACAAGAGGAAACGAAGGGCGGTACTGGTGGAGCATACCGGGATTGGGAGTCAAGAGCAATCCCTTATGGTCTTGCAGTATCGGAAGTGTGCCAACTCCGCCGGCGGCGGAACCGTGCCACGTCACCAGCGAAGCCACACGCGTAGCAGATGGGCCGGTTGTCTTGCCTGCGCCATGGATTGTGAACAGAGGGCCCAGGTTGGCGTGCACGAAGCTGAGCCGGACGTAGGGGTTGTGGAAGCGCGCTGAAGCCGCTTCGGAGCGCGCAGTTCACAGCTGCAGAAGGCGATGCGTAGAATTAATTTGTGGGCGTGTAGTGCGCAGGTGCAGAGGGAGGTCTTGCACTGGAGACGACAGCATCGTACGTGAGCGTAACCGGCGCTGGAGGTGGCTGATTAGTCTAGGGGTAGGGCGGCACTGACTTGTTCGTGTATGACGCGTCGGAGTTCCGGAGACAAAGAGGAATCAGACGACTGGGTAGCAGGCAGAAGTGACAGTTGGCACGCGACTTCCTCGCGAATGAATTGTTTGATTTGATCGTAGACCGAGGACTTGCCGAGAGCAGCACTGGAGCTGCCGGTTAGGGCCGAAATCGCGCCGTCCGGCGCAACAGCTGCGCGCGTAGTAAAGCGTTACTTGCGGAGCTCGTCGTGGTTCTGGCACAGCGTAAGGACGTCGTCAACCATACGAAGATTTTTCGCCATGAGCATTTGGAAGGCGTGATCCTCTATACCTTTCAGGACATTCTTTATCTTTTCAGCTTCGGGCCTAGCGGGATTAATGCTCCAACAAAGGTCAACTCTATCTTCAATGTAGCGGGTGAAGTTTTCGCCCTTTTGCTGAGGGCGACCATACAAGCATTGTTCCGCTCGAAGCTTGCGCACAGCAGGGCGACCGAAGACTTCTTTGAAAGAATGCGTAAATGCCGTCCGGGTGGAAAGGGCGGATTCACGATTCCGGAACTAGAGGTTAGCGGCTCCAAAAAGATAGAAGATAACAGGAGTAAGTTTAGCTGTGTCATATCATTTGTCATGAGCACTCACGCGGTCGTATGACGAGAGCCAGTCCTCCACGTCATGGTCGTAGTTGCCGCTGAAGACAGGAGGATCTCGTTGGCGGAGAGAAACGGGGTAGACGATAGGTGATGCCTGGGGAGGAGTGGGCTGCGCGGTGTCCTCAGGCATGGCAGAAACGGGAGGGAGCCTTCCGCTGCGGAGTTCCAAGTCAGCAAAGGGCCCAGGAGCTCAACGAAATTGTCCAGAGGTGTTTTGGAGCAATTAATGAAGCTCCCATAGATGAAGCTCCCAATGAAGCTCCCACAGCTCGCAGCGAGAGGTCACGCAGCTCAGACGATCCAGGCACACGGCTTCAAGGAAACTCGTCGTCATCTCCTTCCTGCTCTTATCGGGAAGCGTACGCTGTTTCTCGTTGACCGGCGTGGGCAGTTTCGTGGTGCTCGAAAGCTGTGTGCTTGCGCTCCGCGATGTTTCACGCTTTTCAAGACTAACACAACAAGCCCTGTAAGGTTCTTCCAAGTGCCTATAGACAACAGGTGAGTGCGCAGACCCAAGAACATAAGACGAATGTACACGAGCACGGCCCTGTGCTAGTGTGTCCTCCATGAGTCTCCGGACGTCGTGGCGCCTCGATTGTGATAGACTTCCCTCTTACCGGTAGAGAAATCTGACAAACAGATGTTCCTCCTCATTGTCACCCGGTCTATGACTTGTGTTTTTCTATGCGAAGTCTCGTTCGGCAACTTCAGTAACTCGCCCAGCCTTCCGTTCCGCACTCAGTGCTTTTTCTGTGTGTCACCATTCTACTAACGTACAAACAGCTGAAAGATTACTGTTAGTGTTCATGTATTATCTCAAGAATTGCTGATGGGAAAACCACGCGAACAACTTTCATGTGTACGCATGATATGTATAGCTTTTTTCTGGAAAGCTTGAGCATTGCAAGTGTCCTATATGTAGATTCTTGCAGTTCGTGTTTATTAAACAAAGGAGTGCCCGTTAGGCATGACTCAGTGCCTTAAGTGACGTAATTTTGCTGCTGAGCATTGCATTCGTGGGGAAAGAAAAGTCGTGTTATAGGCTTATTTCACCTGGTTTTTGATTGAGCAATAGGCCTTTCTGCGCATGTTTTCTATGTGCTGCAGCAAAAGCTGACTGCCTTTTGCTCCCCTTTGCCACCTTTATTCAAGTTGTGGCCAAGTGCAAAATGAAATGATAGTGTGTAATTCCGTTTTTAGCACGATGTTAATTTTGTTGTACCATATCTTTTTCATTTTGTTCAGTAGTAATGAATATGTCACGCATTTCATATACATTTGTGCAGGTATATAAGTGAGTACTTGTTTTTTTGGTATGGCTGTCACTAAAACAATCTTAGCATTTTATGCTATCTTTTAGGTATTTTGTGCGTCATTGTTTTTGCCATTACCAGTAAATTTCCCTTTTTTGTCATGATTAAGTCACGATTATGTCATACACGTCGTCCAGTTTTGTGCAATATCTCAGTGAGTATATCAGAAGCTCTCAGTGCGCATATCAGAAACTCTTCTACACTTTGGTCTTTAGGGCATTAGATAAAAATCATTTTTATATGTGTGTACATAAAACGGCCTTCGCGTTTTATTTAGATTTATTTTTTTTATTTCACGGTCTATGAACTTTTGTGCTGTTTAGTAGTCATGTACATGTCATGCATTTTTCACCTTTGTTCATTTTCTGAGCGTGTATCATACCAAGTTATGCGAAAATCTTTTTTTGGGAAATAGAAGTCAATAAAACGAAACCAAACATTTGTTGTGTTGGAAGTGGAATTTACATATTTTCTGGCATTTGCTGGCATACCCAAAGTTTGGAAAAGACTGCGTGCGTGCAAATAGATGAAAAACCCAGTGCGCAACATGCGCCAGTTCGCAAACAATGCCAATGCCTGGCAAGCCGCTCGCGCGATAAATAATTATTTGCGCCGCGGACAGGCAAAAAGGAAGCAAAACTAAAGGTGCACGGGGCATGGTGATAAGTGGAAAGGGAGCGGAGCAGGTCCTCCTAATAAGAAGAAAAAGAAAAAGCAAAGAGCGCTTGGGCGAGGAGGCACCGCGTGGCTGCTGTTCCTGCTGCAATGACAACGTAAACAATTGTGTGCGCCGCCATTTTTCCCAAGTACCGCCCACTGCTAGGGCCGTAATGAAGGGGATCTTGGTGCTAGCGTGGAAAGAGCGTCTGCATTAAAACAGCCAATGGTAGCCATCCGGAGATTCACCCCTGGTGTTAGGCTACACTGGGGACAAGGGATCTTTACGTCCATTTTATTTCCATAAATAACAGGACTTTGCTGACGTTTCTGCCGGAGCCCTGCCGAAACGGCAGTCACGGCCTCTGCTTGGCTCACAGCTTATGGTGAACCAGCCCTCTCCGGGAGGCACTAGGGTAGTTCGATGGTGAAGTTGAAATATGCTGACGCGATCGTATAAGGAGGGCACCAAAATGGTGCGATATTTTAGATGATAAAAGTCGCGCGCCTGTATCAACGTTCGTTTTAGATCTGTGCCTAAGCTCTGGCAATATCCACGCGAGCTGGAGAAGCGCATGCACTCATACTTTCTAGCACACCGGTTTCAATTTGGCCAAATCGACTGCTCACGTCAGTGTTTTCTATCTCGTCCCTGTTCGTTTGCGCCATTATTCCTTGAACCTGGAGACACACACCTCAAGATGAGCGGTGACATTGACGGCAAGAAATAGCAGTAAGCGCCACCGAAAAATTTTCAAGCGCTTGCGAGGCTGTGTGTTAAGCCTCATTCACACAACCGTTAAACGTCCCCTCCTGTCACAGTCATGGCATTGGTTTTCATTGAGGGAGCGGGTTTCCGAGCTGTTCTCCCCTAAAAAAAAACTCCGTGCCCTTTTACTCTGTGAAGAAGAATGACCGGCAAAGCTGTGTATGTGGGCCCCTTAATGGCGAACTGCACCTCCGCCATGGGTCGGCCCGGCCTTGCACTATCTTCAGGATCGGCCCCCGTATGGGGAGTGCCTAACGCCAGCTTCACGTCCAACGTGGTCGGCCCGGTATTGCACTATCTTGGGGATCGCCCAACGTATGGGCAGTGCTTCACGCCTGCTTCACTTCCAACTTGGGTCGGTTCCGTACTGCACTGTCTTCGGTATCGGCCCCGGTATGGGGAGTGCTTAATGCCTGCTTCGCGTCGGCCGCTGGTCGGCCCGGTATTGCACTATCTTCGGGATCGGCCCACGCATGGGAAGTGTTAACACAAGCTTCGCTTCCACCGCTGCATGGCCCGGTATTGTACTATCTTCGGGATACGCCCACGTATGGAAGTGCTTAACGCCTGCTTCAGTTCCACTGCGGGTTGGCCCGACATTTTAATATCGTCGGGATTGGCCCACGTGTGGGAAGTGTTTAACGCCTGCGTCAACTCCCCCGAGGATCGGCGCAGCACTGCACTATCTTTCGGGTTTTTTTGTTGTCTAAACGCGGACACCACGGGCGCCTTGCGCTGGAGTTTGAGGTATAGTAGCGGCGCCTGGTGGCGGCGCGCGAAACGTTATCTGGGTAGTACCAGCTTGGGTAGTATTGAGCCCTGGCTATGGCGAAGCACGTTTCCAGCCTGAGTTTTGCGTGCATTCGCACTTTATTCTGCCTTGTTACGAGTGCGAAAAGGCTCGTCACTTCTCACACACCACGCGGCGAGCTAGCCGCAGCCTATAGTTTAACGAAAACAGACTCTCCGTGAGACGTAATGCTGGAAGAAAAAGGAAACGGCGACGCAGATCCGGAGGCCTAGCTCAGCCTCGAAAAAACATCACCGTCGTCACTTCTACGTCGTGGACTGCCATGAACAGGAAGACCTGAATCCCAACATCAGATTCTACCGTTTTCTTCAAGGACTCACGAATTGAAGCGTCGGGCGCACTGTATAGCTGCAGTTCTTCGCGCTCGGTAAGCGAAACTTCGCGCCATGCTGACTGTTTCACCCGTCTTGAAGCTTGCTTGATTATCTGCGTTCTAAAACTCGCTCTTTTGCACCTGAAGTCCCGGCGACAGACCGACATAGCAGCAGGCATGGCTAGTGATTAACAATTAACAATTCGACCGGTGCGAAGTGAAGTGACCCGGTGTGTGCAAATGAGCACAGATGGTCGGGCTGATTCGGTGACAATTCACGACCCCACTACGAGCAACACAGATTAGAGAGTTAAATGGGCTCATCCTCCCCCTCAAGCCAGCGCGTTGAGGCAGCGCAGCAAGGTAGTATTGATTACTACACATCGATGTTCGAGCGCTGTTACTAAAAGCTCCATCAATTAAGCGAGCAGCGCACGAGCTCGCTCTGCAGCGCGATTCGCACGTACGTTACTGCTAGCTCATGTGCATTGCATCAGCTATTTATCAATTGTTAATGGGACAGATGGCCGCTACTACAGTGCAGGCATAACTATTTGTCTAGCGGCATGCAGTCAACAAAGATTGCAGGAGGCCCGCCGTTTCGCGGCATGCCGAAAGACCGCAGCCGTCACGGCGCGTACCGTCGTGAGCTCGGGAATTCCGTACACATGATGTCTGCTTATCGCTGCTGTGAATTCATTTATAGCAAGCATTTCTTCGTGTTTGTGCTCCTGCATCTAGCAGCGTGCAACCCTCACCTGAAGTTCAACTTCGTACGCGAGTCGCTTCACTTGCTATTGACACCGCGCTAAAACTTCACCGCTTATTTCTTGAACGGCGTACACGTATTCGCCATTGCATAATTTATTGCCTTTACGCAGCGTACTACCCCTGAAAAAATATTCTACTCCCGATATTCGCTGCAAGCCGTGGTACAACAAAACCGATAGTGGCGGGTCCATATTGTAAACGTGCTTTCCGAAGCAGACGACCGAGCTTGGCACTACCCGTACAGCGAAGAGGGCGCTTTTTAGCACCATTTTAGCAGCACCCCCTGGGCAATGCAAGAGCCCCATAGTGAGGAAAGTAGCCCTTAACAGCTTTGCTGTAAAACGTGTCTTCGGCAAGTAAAGAAACGCTCTACGTTTCGCTTGCCAGCAGGATAGGGGAGCCCCGATCCTGCAACATGGACCAATCAGAAACTAGGAAGCCGTCACTAAATATAGCCACTTTATAACGCTGAAGTTGGCAACAGCAACGGCAGCTCCTTTTTACATCTGCGTTCCACGTGTTGCACATCGAGTACTGAGCTCTGCGTTTCAGTCGTATTGAAATGTGCGAAATCGACAATGCGGGAGGATGTTTCAACACCGAATTGTTGATTGAGTTAGTCAGGCCTTACAGGTTCCTGCATGTGAACAGAGAAGTATGCTGCTGTCGACGTCACCACCACCGTCGCCTATTCGTGCAGTGCGCTGTTGTGCCTGCTGTACGGTCTTACAGCGAAGCTGTATATGGCTAGCCGATTCGTCCGTCCATCTGTCGGTCATCTCCACGCCGAAAACTCCTCCGGTGCAACCTCATGCGCATGCGCGAAAAACAGAGAATGAGAGGCGCGCGATTCGCCTGCACCATCTAGATAGCACAAGGCCCATTTACTCCCATCCATGACGTCACGCTACCTGACCCAAAATTTCCATTGACATGGCTGGCGTGATGAAAGCGGTGACGCCAAAATCACTGTCGCCTACTCGGGAGCATCCCCATTATATTCTATGGCACTTGAGGCAGATAACATGACGTCATGAATCGGGGTGAAAAGGCCTTGCGCTATCTAGGTTGTGTTGGATTAGCTGCGCCAGCAGTGACGTCATTGCTCTCCGCCGCGGCCGATCGTGCGCGCAGCAGATTCTCGCCGCCTCCGAAATTGGTAGGCCACGCGTATACGTAGTCCTTAGGAGCAGGCAGCTTTCGATCAGCAACGCCACGAGCAGTACTGGGAACGAGCTCGTCTGCGCCGTGCCGATGCTGCAGCCCAGGCACAAGAATAGGCTTCCGCAGAGAATGCAGAGGAGCGCGAGCAGCAGCTGCTTACCGAGGATTGGGCAGCCTACCAAGCTGGCCTTTAATGAACCGCCGGGATTGGCCCAGTGATAAAAACAACGGGGCCGCATCAGCTTCAGTAGTTAACCGTCTGCACGGAGTGCTTGGGCGGTGATTTTTCTGATGTGACTGTGACGCGACCGAATATTTCACCCGAGTGTGAATGAGGCGTTACGGCGCTGCCGTTGGTACTCACAAGTTTCACTGCTGGTGGACCATAGGGGTCGTCCTGAACATGGACAGAGAAGTATCTCCACTCGGGGTCATGCTGCAGCGACGGTGAAGAAACACAATTACACGCACAGAGGTGATTAAAAAGTCAAACTTCTTATTGGGCTAACTTGTACTATGAGCGTCAATTGAAACAGGAACAGCGCCAATTCATCACTATTGGGAGTCGCCCAAATCCGGTTCAGACGCCGTGGTTGCTAAGTGGCTATGGTGGTGGGCTGCTGAGCACGAGGTCGCGGGGTCAAATCCCGGCCACGGTGGCCGCATTTCGATGGGGGCGAAAGCAGCCGTGTAATTTAGATTTAGGTGCACGTTAAAGTATCTCAGATGGTCGAAATTTCTGCAGTCCTCCACTACGGCGTGCCTCATAATCAGAAAGTGGTTTTGGCACGCAAAACCCCATAATTTTTTAAATCCGCTTTGACCACACTGCGCCTTGATGTTTCCCCTATATTGCGATACGCTCTTTTCTGATTCTCTTTTATTTCAAAACGAGAAAAGATAAGGGCGTAGTTAAAAATTAAATTATGGGTTTTTACGTGCCAAAACCACTTTCTGATTATGAGGCACGCCGTAGTGGAGGACTGCGGAAATTTCGACCACCTGGGTTTCTTTAACGTGCACCTAAATCTATGTACACAGGTGTTTTCGCATTTCGCCCCCATCGATATGCGGCCGCCGTGGTGAGGGCGTAGTAATGATGACGACACAAACTGTACCCCGCACACACTATTCGCGCTTCATTTGACGCCCATATATAGCACATACGGTTTCGCCGCACTGTGGGATGATACGCGAACTATGCTGCAGTGGTATAGGTGCCGTTCTTATTGATTTTTCCTTTTCTCGCTTTCACATAAAGCAGAACCCGAACAGAAGGGAAATACCACAGTATAGGCGGAGCATCATCACACAGTTCAGCCAAAGAGGATGTGTACGTCTGTCAATGTTGTTGACTTGATGATGCCCACTATACCATCAGGTATGTTTCAGCCGCGCGCTCTTCGCGTGCAGTGGAGCGCGCGGCTGAAGCACACCTGAAGGTATAGTGGGTGCCATCCAGTCAGCACTTCGCTTCCTTTCTGATAGTCGCGGACTGTGCGAGACAATGCATACGAAGCGCCCATTGACTTGAAGCATCGCCTTGGGCAGTTCGAGACTGTCAGACGCGGATATATCGAAGAGGATCAGTGGGACTCTTCAGTTATCAGTACCTGGCAGTCGCAGACTGCTTGGTACTGCTGCGCTTCATTCGATCTTGCTCAGATAGCATCGAACCTACAGCCACCAGTTAGAGAGTTGCCAGAATTACGTTCGTTTTTTCGTGAACCGGAAGTCGTGGTCTGTCCGCGGGTACTCGGAGCTGTCAGCAGATTTTTGGTCGAACCAGCGCAAGCAGCTAGCAGACGACGGCTGCCTGAAAAAGCGGCGCGCGGCGTACGCCGCCACGTTGTGAACGATAGTGTGTGTGCTTGGGCGTATCTTGCGCGTTCCAGGCGGTGAATATTGCGCGCTTCGCTATCGCGTCGGTTACATCGGAGCTTTGTGTGCCATCGTGCGAGATTTTCAATATCCGTGTAATTGTTGTAGCTTTATTGTTCGCATTCTTATTGCGCACGCATTATATGCCCCATTACGCGAAAATCCGGCGTTTCCGTCGGCGGCGGGACCGAAAGATGGTACCACGCCAGAAGTGCTCGTATTGACGTCAAATCTGTCAGCGTGTTCTATGTAAAGAAAGTAATTGATGGAATTGAAAAGAAAATTCGTGCATTTCGGTCTGGATGGGAATCGAGCCCGTGCCTCCGGCGAGCGAAACAAGCACGCTTCCCCGTCGCCACGGTGGCTCCGCGGTTATGGTTGACTAAAGTTATGCCTAATGTGCGCGTCATTGCACATGTCACGTGACTGCTTCCATCAGTGTCTCCAACATGTCATGTTCTCTTCGGATTTCATCAGTGCTGTGTCTATTGCGGTGCACTCTCGACGCGAGATCATGAGTGTATAAAATGAGGTGTGCCTAGTGCGTGCACCATTGCGCACATCACGTAGCGGCCTCCCACGCGTCACTCTTTCTTCGGATTTTATCGTTGCTCTGTCTACTGGGATGCATTCTGACGCGTATACCTCGGCGGCATCTGTGAAACTTGTGGTCGCCCATGGAAGCACGCCGAAGAACAGAAAAGGACCACAGAAAGAAACGCCGTCCAAGTTTACAACCTGCACGAAGTGAAAAAAAAATTTCCACAAAGGAACTACATGGTTTTCGCATTCCCACACGAAAGCTGTCTTAAAGGGACACTAAAGGTTAACATTAAGTCAACGTGGACTGTTCAAATACCTCTCCAGACTCCTCGAAACGCTTGTTTCATGCGAAAAAGAGACTTGTTTTAAGAGAAAATGCGTTCTATTGCGTCCGCGTACCTCTAGCGCAGTTCAACTCGCCCGCCCTCCGATCAAGGAGTGGCGACGTCATGGTCCCATAGTGACGTTGCGCGGTCGGTGAGTAAAACGGCACCCGCAGACGGCGCTATGGCTTTTCTGCGCAAAATGCAAACGCGCGGCCACGAACAGAGCCAAAACAGAGCCGACAGCAGCGCGAAAGCGGCACTATGGTGGCTAGCGGAACGGAAAGCGCGCGACGATAAGCTGGCTCTTTATTTTATGACGCGAACTTTGACGGTTGTTGCAATGGACGACCCTGACAACGACACATTGGCTCGCGATGCTGGGCTCGACTTCAGCGATTTAAGCACTGATGAACGTGACCTGCTGCTGAGGGCTCGCGCTGCCAGCGTCGTTGCGTACTACTACGATGGCAACTGCATGTCATGGCTGTACATATTCGCACATTTGTAGCTTTTCTTTCGTGAAAACCAAATGCCGCATTTACCGCCCCGGGCGTCTTCGACCTGCAGTTGTTCTTGCGCTTCGGAGAATGCAGGCAAGACCGATGGAACAGCGCTACGGGAAAGCATTGCTTTCAAAGGCACTCCACACGACTTCAGTAAGTAAACTCGTAATCCTCTGGACGAAAGTGCAGCGAGCACAGTATGCGATTCTTCGGCTCTTTGCCAAAAGGTACGGCACTTAACAACTTCGAAAGGAGAGGTTCACTCGCTGGCACGCAGTGATAAGTAACGTTGGTTTCGCCGCTGCAACTGCCCTTGGCCAAGTTCCGCGGACCATTCGCGCATTCCACGACATCACCTGGACGTGGCATTCTCGCTGCTAGTTCCAAATGCAAGTTCCGCGAGCCAGCAGGACCACCGCAGCACGACGCAATAACGAAACAACTCAAACTCCAAAGCGCGCGCGGCGCAGAGTCGAGCGAAAACGAAACCTTTTGACCACCCATACTACTGAAGGGTAACGTCAAAATGTTATTTTTTTTCTTACAAATGAAGAGAAGTAGACAAATAGCATTTTCTTCCGTCATATAACCTAATGAAATGATCTTTTTAATACGAGTAGTTGAGTACTAGTGACATAATTTGTGATGAGGAGTGCCTTCGTCATCGGGCTAGTACCGGAATGTCGCGGGGGGGTGTCAAATCGTGTCATGCATTTACCTCAATTTCTCAGTTACTAAAGCTCTGTTCGCGATTATAATGACGCCTTAGACGTTCTACACTGTAAAAAAAATTGCCTTACTTTACAGAAAATCTGCTGGTAATTTGTGACCGAACACTTTTCCGTAAATAAAGAACGGTCATTTCCGTAGAACGGACAACTGTAAAAGAGAGACTGTAATACAAGATACGAGTGCTTCTGTATCTAGAAAACGGAAGACTCTGTATTCTGAATCTGTACTATAACCGTTAAAGTACAGTGCTTCTCGTATTCAGAAAACTGAACACACTGTATTCTGAATCTGTACTGTGGCCGTTCAAATACAAGTGTTTGCCATATTCAGAAAACGAAAGATTCCGTATGCTGAATCTGTACTATATCCGTTAAAGTACAGGTGCTTCCCGTAGTTCGTCTTCCAGAGCACATCCATTGTTCAGAGAATGTGCCATCGCGGACAAAATTGCCCAGGACGCGCGAGACACCACCGAATTTTATTTCTGCACTATTTGCTGGGATCAGCCGTGCTAACATCTGCGTTCGGAATGTGCATATGTGACCCACTGTTTTCAGCGGTTTTGAACAGAAATTCAAATGTTCGCACTTCCAGGGTACTTTTTTCCACGATAGTACATCTCCTTTAATGCAAATGTCATGAAGGCAGCTCATAGCCGAAGCAGCAGGTCACCATTGAGAAAATTGCCTTGCCAACACATTGACATGGCTGCAGAGATAAAACACTTTTCACTTTGTGATACGAATGCAATGCATAGCATATAAACAAAAAGGTGCAACATTTTAGTCCTCAAGTTCTTAGATCACAGAAGCAACTTTATTTTCTTCAATCACTCGTCTTACACTTTATCCTGGTGAAAGTTGTTCTTGACCCCAAACGCCTTGCAAGAATAAACTTGCTGCTGTTATGAGGAACAAATAGTATTCGTAAATTTTCATCCTAAAGAAAGGGGCAAAAAAGTATAACCACAGAACACAACAAAGCAGTAACTTCTGTGTTAGAAAAACAAGTAAGTAGATCAACATTTTTGGAACAAGGGATGTTCCTGTAGCCAACATTTTGACATATGTACTTGTCATCAGAATACCAAATGTTTTCTTTGGCTGTGTTGTTTTGGATTGTGCATAGCTCACTGGCCCCTAGGCTCATTGGGGGGAGAAGAAGCTGGTGCATATAATAGGTCAAGAGAAGCCAAAGTGTTAAAATAAAGGCAGGAAGGGTGTGCTTAGCAGTGGTGATTGTGATGGAGCGGGTATGAGCACTGCTGTCAGTTCTTGCTAAGAGTAGGGGTGACCGAAACAGAAAACTATGTACACATTGTAAGCAGTCATTAATCCAGTAGACCTAATCTTCCCAAAAGTAAAAATAGGTATTAAGATAAACAGTTTAAACATTTGGAAAAAGTAAACGAAGAATTAAGGAATATAAATTTTGTATCAACATGCATGTGGTTAAGATCAGTGTAAATGTTAAATGAAGGCATATTATGAATACATATTTTGTTGAAAGCCGATGAAGAATAGTTATATTGACCAAATGTTAAAAATAGGGAGATTAAAATTAAACTGGGTATGACCATAAAACAGTGAAGAACAGCCCGTGGAAAAAAATGGCATGGACAATATGATAAGAAGGTGCAAGATTGCAAAACGTTGAGCGCTGTTCATATTCAAGCTGCTGTTGACGGCTTCAAGCTTCTGTCTTCCTGTGGAACCTTTGTCTTACTTGGACAAGGAAATGCGTCATTTTTTAAGCAAGTCTGTTCAAATGCTGTTCAAAGCTTCAGCATTATTATAAAGAAAGAAAATTTTATGGGCACTTCTCCTGGGTGGGCTTTCATTCAACAGTTATTTTCACAGTTGTAAACTCAAAATTTAATTGTCTAAATTGACCTTAGCTCCTGGCAAACCATTAGCTGGTCTTTTTTTCAACACCGATGCCTGCACATTATATATGTTGGCAGGAGCGCTAGCGAACTACATTATACTTGTTGCCACAACCAAAGTGAAAATTGGTAACGGTGAGCGAAAAAAGAACAGCATTCCACAATACTGATTTAAGTCATCTGGAAAAGCTGCTGAAGGTATTGTACGCCCCCCACCCCACCATACACACAGTTATATACCACACTGACTCTCATGGTGTCAACCATGTAATTATAACACTAGGCATCAAGTGAGGAGAATTAGGGGATAAGAGGGCAGAATTCTTTTTGTTAGAACATCAAATGTGCTTTACATAAATGCTACATTCCAACTAACAAAGGAGCAGCCGGTTTGTGAGATAGTGACCGATGCATACGAAAGCTATTGACATTCTGTGCAGCAGAATGTTGCCGATGAGGTGTTATGCGCACAAGTTCACTCTTTCACACAAAATGGCATCCTGCAGTCAAACCTTGTGCCAACATTAGAGTTGGAAAAACACCACAGTGGAAGGCAAAGAGTGCTAAATGTGTTGAAAATTACTAAAAATTACTCGATTATTCATTATCCTTACTGTTCGTTAAACATTCACAGACTGTTCCCTACTGGTGCTGTAAACAGGCACCGTGGTTTTACAGTCGTAGCAACAATGACCTGTGGCGCAGACAAGAAGAAATGCTTATGAAGTTTATGCAAGAGTATACCCTACAAATTACACCCCATTTCACATTCCAATGTGGTATAAGAGGAAGACGAAAAAAACTATTTTCTGGTGGAGGATGCGTACCCCAGAGTAGAAGAAACAAGTGTACCCTAACCATTGCTGTTGCCGATGCCTGTTTACTAGCAGTTACATATAATATGGCAGTTACAATTGTTTTTCCACAAGCACTGCAAGCTGCTGCCAGTTTACCAGTACACAGCTGTAATACATTTAGGGCAAGTTAAAGCTCTCTAATGGATTTATCTCATATGACACAATTGGAATGCAATATTCTGCAAATAAGTGAAGCGCGATGTGCCATCCCATACAATGAAACACTTTTGAAGAATCTGAATCACCACCTGGGCCGTGACGAGGTAAAGAGTGTGTTCTGTGTAATGTAGTGCACCTGTATAGCCTAAAGCTGTGGAGAATGAATTTAGTATCAGCTGTGAAGGTTTCTAATTTTAATTGAACACAGTAAAAACCTCCATGCAGTTTTGCAAAATGCAAACCCCTACCTTTTTATTGTTTAAAGGTAATGACACGTAGGGCTATAACATGTACATTATGGGCTTCGTTCCCAAACAATTAAAGTGAATAGCACCACCCTAAGTCTTATGTGCCTTCTGTCTCACATTTGCTGTCAAAAATTGTTAGTGTCGGATGCTGCGATCGGCAGAGAAACTGATTTCTGGAGCAATATAAAGTATTAAGTACTGTGATCTCAGTTCTTTCACTGCTTCGCGGCATTGAATCCCGACCACGGCGGCCGCATTTCGATGGGGGCGAAATGCGAAAACACCCGTGTACTTACAACCGCAGGTGGCCGAAATCTCCGGAGTCCTCCACTACAGCGTGCCTCATAATCAGAAAGTGATTTTGGTACGTAAAACCCCATAATTCAATTTTAGTTCTTTCACTGCTGTTTAAGCATTATTGGGTCTTAAATTAAAAAAAAGAGAAATAAATACATGTATATTTCACGTCGCAACCCTCATGAGGTATTTAGTAGTCTGGATTATCAAAGATTCCAGATGTACAACGCAGGACAGATTTTATTCCACTGAAAGAATGGCATCATGCCAATGATTCTTGCATTTGGTGCTACATTTATTCGTATTTAGTTCAGTTGGAATGTGTTTTCATTGTCAGTGATATCGCTTGACACGTTTATATTGATTGTTTTCCCAATTCAGGCAAATTCGTATTCGCAAATAACCTTGTATGACAGGAAGAACATGCTTAGGAGTATTTCTAACATTTGCAAGATATGAGGCTCCCGAATTCATATCTAAGCCTGGGGTGCACGCCGCCCTCTAATCTCATCAGCAAGTTTCTGGAACTCATCTCCAAGGTTTCTTATGATGAATGCAAAGTTGCTTGAACGGGAGAAACAGGGAATTTAAACAGGTGAATTATGCAGCAGAAGAATGATGTCAGCAAGAAGCAAGCATCAAGAAGCACTGTCACGCGATGTGCATAGACTATCAAACACAATAATTATTTAGGATGATTTAAAATTCTGCACTGGAAAGAAATGTCTTTTAATCTATATAAAGCTGTTTGATTATTCACTCTACTACCACCACATTCACTACAAACATTCATAATCATTGTCATATCTATGCCACATCATCCTGGCCAATATTCAAGCCTTCGTAAGCTCCATTTTTTTTACCCGCCGTGGTTGCTCAGTAGCTATGGTGTTGGGCTGCTGAGCACGAGGTCGCGGGATCGAACCTCGGCCACGGCGGCCGCATTTCAATGGGGGCGAAATGCGAAAACACCCGTGTGCTTCGATTTAGGTGCACGTTAAAGAACCCCAGGCGGTCGAAATTTCCGTAGTCCCCCACTACGGCGTGCCTCATAATCAGAAAGTGGTTTTGGCACGTAAACCCCCATAATTTAATTAATTTTAAGCTCCTTTTCATACAGCTAATTCTCTGCAGGAAAGAGGTGCCCGTATGGAGACCATATCATATAATTTTTACTCGTTTTTTTGATAAATGATAAGGGAAAAACTTTACACCAAAAATGCATTGAGCTTGAGCAAGTTCTATGTTTGAAGCTGTTGATTCTTTTTCCCTTTGCCATTTTTGACCCAACTGCTTAGCTAAGTAGACAAAAAAGCTGCAGGAGAAAGGTCGGGGTGGCAATTAGATTTGTGCCCCAAGGGACCTTTTCACGGTCACTGGAGGAACTGCCTGTAGCCTCGGCATCTTCCTTGAGGGCCATGGCCATTATAAGGATCCTTGTCTCCACAGGCTGCATAAAGAAGGATAATTTTCTGAGCTAAGTGCTTTTCTTAAAAGAACCCATTTAAGTTCTATTCGTGGCTTGGCGCCCCGAAATTGCCATGTGACAGGCCACTCAAGACACTTTACTTGTATTCGCAGGTTTTTTCCTTGGAAAAACACTTTTATGTAGCACACAATGAGTAACAGAAAAGTGTATCGGGAGGCTTTCATGTTGCTCTACAACTTTTCATTGGCACTTTTCATTTAATTGTTTGGGATGTTTATTACCTAATTAGGAATTATTAAGTAATTAGGAATTGCAGAATGCAAAAGATAATCACAGTATCTTCAAGTGATGGCAAACAACATTACCTTCGTTTTGTCAAGGTACATCGCATTTACATATTTCTAAATCTTGGTGCACGATAGTTAGGACACCCTGTAGATCAAAAAACAATATTACAATTTTCATAATCATCTCTTGCGTGTTACTGGTGGCTATGGCTGCTTCAAGTTATTCTTTCAGTAAGGTACAAGCTGTTTTGAAGTAAAATTGCTTTCCGTCAAGGGCGTGTAATCTAAAAAATCAAGCAAAAGTCAAGTTGTGTTCACTATTAAGATGTTTAACTAAGAAGCTGCTGGAAAAGAAAACAGGACACAACACCTAATCAACAATTCAAAATTTGAAAATCTCAACTGAACAAGAAACCAGTCTTTGAAAATGCAGAAAGAAGCCACCAGCTTACGTCGAGTACAGCCTTGCCATGTACTCCAAGTGAAGTTGTTACCGCAATGCTTGGGCACCATATGAACGTTACAATCAACAACTTTGAGCAGAATATTAACACCACTAAATGAACTGGCCGTTGAAGATTCTTGATCTGAAATCCTCAACAACTTGTTCTGGCGTTTATTCTGTCGAGCTCAGTCTGCATTCTCAAAAACTGGCTCTCGGCCATAATTTCTCTAAACGCAACATCAGCTTAAGTCTCAAGATAGGGTTGACCTGTAGATAAAGTGGATAATGCATGGCAAACATTATGAACATTCTTACATGTTAACAAGAGGGTTCACTCATGCAGCCATGAAATTATGTGATGCAGATACATGATATATTGAAGCGTGTGTTGTGAAGTGTTTCATGCTTCCAAGGCTTCTTCTCCACTTGTGAAAGCTGTCTCCACTAGCTAAATAGGCAATGAGAATAAAAAAAGAACTTCAACGTGCTAACAATACGTTGACCATTTGCAAGTAATCGGCAGTATTTTTGGCAGGCATGTTAGGGGAAGAAATGCCACACACCCGTGCAGACGAAGTGCTGCTGCAAAGTTGTGAAGCACCAACTTTCGGGACAAGGTCGCCCTCAGTCGAGGGCGCTTGATGTGCTGACCATCCCCTGTAGTAGAGATTAGTGGTGTGCACCCTTCTATACTGGCTTTCTTTTCTGGTCAGAACCTTAGCAACAGCTTCTACAATACTTTTTGAACCTGCAACATGTGCAGAGAAAGTCACATCACTGTGCGTTGATTGTATGGCTTTATTTTTCTACACATTCTATCAAATCATTAAAAAATACAGTTCGCACATTTTTACTACCGTATATAGACAGTCTAGTTGCTAGACATACAAAACGTTACCATCCCTCTGACAGAATGCAATAATAGAAGCATACACTGGAAAGCTACACTAAAATTTAAGTTTATGTGACACCGTTGAGCATACAGTATGCTTACTGTATGCTCTAGCCCTGTATCAAGTAAAAGACCTGAATAAGCGCATCACCGACTTAGAGACCCATTACCAGGCTCTCATGCCTCTACGCCAAAACATAGAAATACTGCAGACAACATCAACTGAAACAACTCGCTTGGTCACAGCGTTAGAGGCCCGTTTCGACGACGCCGAAAACCGATCTCGCCGCAATAACCTGATCTTCTACAGAATTACTGACCCCACTACAAATGAAACCTTTACTAAGTCTGAAGAATTAATAATTCAGATCTGCCATAATCATTTACAAACCGACATCAACCCCGCAGATATAGAACGGGCACATCGCTTAGGAAAACACACCAAAGATCGAAATAGTCCAATAATAGTAAAATTCGCACTTCGGAAGACGAAAGGCGCCCTTCTGTAGAAAGGCCGAATGCTGAAAGGAACTAATTGTAGTGTAGGTGAAGATTTCTCTCGCCTGACTGAGAAAGCACGGAAGGCCCTTTTGCATTTCGCCAAATCTAAATCCCTTGCATACTCTCTACGCTATAAAACCTTGTACATTGGTCCTAAACGATATGTTTTTGCCGAATCATCTAACACTGTAAAAGAAATTGTGTAGCAATCATCCCGTCCTCTACAAAAAAGAATCAACCAGAACTTGCACCTAGAAATGATCTTTCGTTTTTCGCAGTCCTTACTAACGCACGCAGTTATCTTCCGAAGCGCGAGCTTGTATCTAACATCATATCATCAACAGGCAGCAACCTGCTCATCTTAACAGAAACTTCGCTACACAATGACGTCACTGATACCGAAGTTTTGGCCGAGCTACTCGACTTCCATGTTTATTGAGCTGACCGCGTAGGCACAAGGGGCGGCGGCGTTCTTGTAGCAGTTCACCGGCATCTTTTGTGTTCATTTATTAACATCGCCTCAAAAATCGAAATACTATGGCTACTATATCACCCATCACCAATTACAGTGCTGCTGGGGGTTTGCTACAGGCCTCCCCATGCCACTCCTGAATTCTGTAGCGAGCTCAATAACAATTTAATACAAATTACGACCGGCTAGTCTAATGCTTCCATCCTACTTTACGGGGACTTTAATTTTCCAAACATAGACTGGAGCAACTTACCATATCCTTCAATAGTAGGTCCCCCAGGGAGAAGGTATTTTATCGAAATTTGTTTGAACTTTAATTTGACACAATTAGTTTTAGAACCAACGCGCGTCACACCAGAATCTGCAACCATTTTGGACCTAATCCTGACTAATAATCCCAGTACCGTCTCATCAATTACACACCTTCGAGGAATTAGTGACCATAATGTCTTTCATGCTACTTTCTCTTTTCCTTTAACACCAAGTAAGACACATAAGAAAACTATAAGGCTTTAAAAAGTGTGACATGACGCAATAAACCGCGAACTTGAGCTCTTCTTCCCCACGTTTGAAGCCGCGTATCGCAATCAGTCAATATTTGATAAGTGGTCGATGTTTAAGGATAAGTTAGCAGATTTGGCAAAAAATTAAATTCCTAATGTTCACATTCACCCCAGTAATCAAAAACCATGCTTTACTAACGCCTTAAAAAACTAGAACATAAAAAGAAACGTCTGTGCCGAGCGGCTAAAAATAACGGTAACTCGCATCGATGTGAAATCTACTACAAAGCTGAAAACGCAAATCTGATTGCTATCCGCAGCGCGAAGCGTTCCTTTTATGACACCAAACTCCCAAGTTTGCTACGTACTAACCAAGGACAATTTTGGCAAGTAATAAATCATCAACCTGTTCGCACTATTACGCTCACCAAAGTTAATTGTCAATCGTTTATGGTGTATTTCTACTTATTCTGAGTCATCAAACTGTACAATCAATGTTCCAAGTTTACACATTGTTGGCTTTTGATCGCCTATGTGATCCGTTTCCTACATACACATGCAGTAATCTCACTGTTATAAGGAAAAAGAGCTAGAAAAAGAAATGCCGTGATAATCTTCCACATTTGCTGAGGGCAGGAGCAATGGACAATAGCATGTGGTTGAAGCTACATAAATATTCAGTTTTTCCCACAGCTTAGTTCAGCAAGTAATAAAGAGGTACGCTGTGTGCCCCTGCATGACCAATAAAATCCGACTACTTGACACTGCACTAAGGCTGCTCCTTGGTACTGTTCAGCCGTTCGGATTTGGTTTTCTGATATACAGAACTGTTTAGGTACGAGTAGTTTACTTTGCGATAAAATGGAACTTGGAGCACTGGTCATTTGTACATAAATAATGCGACAGCAAATAGAACACAAGGATAGGAATATGGGTCTGTTAGAAAAAGTGCATACACATTATGATTATAATGTGATGTGATGCCACAATGAAACAGAAAGCAACGCATAAAAGTGGACGGCACTTCCACGCTACCAAGGTTATTGGACAGACTACTTCAGAAGTGCCCGCAACACAGTCAAACAAGGAAAAATCGCATTTTCTTGTGTTCAACACAATGCGTTCGCGGGCTAGTTGGTGCGAATCCATAAATACTTTGCTTAGCGCAAAACGACGGACACAAGAAAGAGCTCTCTCCCCCCCCCCCCCCCCAGCAGAAGGCGCTACTCTCAACTGACATCACTTTATTGCGTCACTCCTTTATAGATAGCAGAATCTAGAAGAACATGCGCAGTGAGCACCATGTGCAGGAATCACCAATATCCGATCACAAAAGGGCACTCATGCGACGGAATCGAAAAAACCATATTGAGCACTGCACAAGGTTAAAGAAGGCACACTAATGCACTGTGAACCCAATGACTGTATGAAGAAAGCTTCCCATAACTCTTGGGCGGTGGTATCACAGCACTTTTTCAAAATCGTAGTATCACGAAACATGGCGTTGCACTTCCATATTTTACAATCTTGAGCCAAATGGGAACCTGTGCCTGTCGGTATGGATCGCTCATGCTCGCCATGTTTCGTGATACTACGATTTTGAAAAAGAGCCGTGATACCACCACCGGGGAGTTATCGGAAGCTTTCTTCATACAGTCATAGGGGTTACAGTGCATTAGTGTGCCTTCTTTAACCTTGTACTGTGCTCAATATGGTTTTTTTGTATTCTGTCGCATTAGTGCGCTCTTGGGATCGGATGTTGGTGGTTCCAGCACATGGTGCTCACAGCGCATGTTCTTCTACGTTCTGCTGTCTATAAGAGTGACGCAACAAAGTGATGTCAGTTGGGAGTAGTGCCTTCTCCTGGTCGTCTTTCTTGTGCATGTCCGTTGTTTCGCACTAAACAAAGTAATTATGGGTTCTGTGTGTGTGTTTGAAGACAGCCCAACACGCAGTAGCGATTCCAGTATTGCTGCCCAGTGGTTTAGCTTGCCGCAGCTTGAAGTGCCACAAAATATAAGGAAAGAAAACTGCATTGTAATCTTGTTGCAAACAAGAATACAACGTGAAGTCAATTCTGAGGCCGGAAACTATCGCAAAAAATTTCACCACGCACCACTGTGCAGCAAAGTCAAATACATTTAGTGCAAATATCACACTATGATGGGACACAATTGTGGTAATCTGCAATAATATAAAAGGGTGCCTTAATGTTACAACAAAAGTTGACATTAACTAATAATAGCCCTGTAAATTTTAGCATGCAGGGGCACCACTTGGTTAAACAATAGTGATGTAATATCTATGTGTACAATTATTACCCACGCATTTCTGTCACTGTCCAAATGGCAGAAATGAATGGGTAATACTCGTATACATAGATATTACATCATTGTTGTTTAACCAAGTGCTTAAACTATGTCTGCCTCATATAAGATTAGAACTGAAACATAAATTATATATAGTCACCCTAACAGTAACACCTCATTTGAACTTCACAGTAAGTAGACGTCTGTTGATGCCAGCCTCCCCCAATGCTAAACCGTACTTCATGCTTTACAGAGAAATTATAGTGGTATCACTAAACTCTCAAGCTATTCAGGACTGCAGCATTGTAGAAGACATCTACAAATGTCCCATTTCATGTGTAAGAGCCTGAATTGCTTGCACATCTTAGCAAGTGGAAATTAGGATTACTTCTCCTTGTTTAGCATTTTTGCCTGCTAGACCACAATCCAATGCCATCAATATATTAACATTTTACCTTAAAGAACCTAATTTGGCTAATAGATTAACACCTTCGCATACTGCCACAGCTGCACTCTGTCATATGCGTTGCAATAATAAAGGAGTGCTTGCCCACCAGCACTCCAATGTCACTAACAATGATCGCCTACACAGCTAAGTAGATGGTCATGATTCAGGTAGCAAATAGCTAAGAGAAAAAAATCCACTCACTTTGAGAGCTACAATACTGCGATAACTTGAGAGAGATGAACCCATTGCAGGTAGGAGACCTCTTCTCAGCTCCAGCAGAACAACAGCAACATGCATTTCAGTAAAAGAAAAGGGTTAATTAGTAATGATAAGTTATCTTGATGTTGCTGAGTATCAGTACAATCTGACTTTCATGCATATCCATTCTCCGCTTTAGTAATACAACTGAATTATTAGTAAAATAGAGTCTATGATGATACCATTCGCTTCTCTTGTATGTCCAAATTTTTTGCACTGATACACCGTTTACTGCTTGCTGCACCAGGGAAACACAGTTGCACCAAGGAAACACAGCAGAGCAGCCAGAGCGAAGAATTTTTTTTGGTCACTACAATTAAAACGTGCACCCAAGGAAGAAAGTAACGATCACAGGTAGTAAGCCACTGCTATTGCCTCGAACGTTTCTTTCCGTATTCAAACAGAAGTTCTTGTATCGGATACAGTATGCTCTCAAACCAATACAAGTGTCAATACAAGTGCGCAACTGAACGCAGTTTTATTCTACGCTTTTAACGCGAGTGAGCAAGAGGTTAGAAGTGGCACACAGAAATTGCGATCGAGCTGGAATCGATCAGAAAAGATAAGGTGATCCTTTTCCCTATTCATGCGCCATTTTTGCCCTAAGACGTTGCATAGTGGTCTTTTGAAACAATACTTCTGTTCGCGACACCGGCTTACCACACATCATTTTAACACCTACGTTAGGCAAACCAAATAAGATTAAAATGGGCCTACCTTGTGAGCAAGTTACGAGCACGTGCAGACTGTTGAACACCCGTTGAGAGCAAGCAGGCTGTCGCGTGTCCAAGCGCATACGTGCACCCAAACACAGGACAACTTCTTCGATTCCGCAGCGTGCAGTTTTGTACACGAAGTGAAAGACGTTGAGCGCAAATATCCCCGCGCGATGACAGGAAATGGCGAGCGCACAAGCGTACACCACATGGCGACAAATTCGGAACATTGCCAATTCGAACGTGCCGAGACCCAAGGAGCGTAACCATCCATCGTTTCTGTTCTTCGCTCCCGATGCGTCAACCTCTCTTCCTTGGGGTTTTGCTCCACTCTTGAGTACAAATCAAGAGATATTTACGGCAAATTAACAACTTTTACAACACGACACAATAAATGCCGGCTGACTACACATCTGCAGGTTCGCCCACCACTCCTACAGTGTACTGGAACTCTGAAGGGCTCTGAAGGAATTCCTCGAGTTTCTCTCTCGTTGGGAGTCCCATGCAAAAGAATTGCCATTTGTTGGGCTTGTTGGTAAACTGACTTGGAAAGCACATTTAGCGCCAGCGAAAAGGACAGAAGGGAAACGACACCACAATGCGCTAACTACAACAACTTGATTTTCAGGAAACACTCGCCTATTTAACTATGCATGGGTTAAATAGGTGGGCGTTTCCTGAAAATTAAGTTGAAGTTAGCGCGTTGTGGTGTCGTCTCCCTTCTGTCCTTGTTCGCTGGCGCTAAATAAGATTTTCAATGCAAAAGGACATTGCGGCTTCTTGAGCCAGTCGACAGTAGATGGGCTCCATGTGACATTGTGCTGCATTTTGGCTCTGATACTTGGAAATAAAGGGTTTTAAATGTCTATTGACATCTAGACTAAGCCAATATAAGTTGTAGAACTTCTTGTGAGGTAGACGTGCGGATCCAACGATCACCCAATGGCGTCTCAATTTTTAATTGTTGTGAATTGCCGGTCATTTTATAACTTGGCGAAGGCAATGCAAACAGGGTACACAGAGGTCAGAAAGATTTGGCATCGCTACTTCACCCACCTGATAATTCTGACAAGGAAGGGGACGTTGCGTGACTTGATGAGTTAGTTGAAGCCGTAAATCTGACGCTGGTAGAGCAAGGCTAAACAGTACTCCGGCAGAGCACCTGGCCTATGTGGAGGAAAGGAGCGATGACCGCCTCATCCATTATATATGGCAGGGTATGTCGCGCAGAAATTTTTTGCTCGCAACAAATGTGAGGATTCCCCTATCTTCTTTTGCAGAGCTCTAGCGTCCGTAGTGGAGTTCAAAATTCACTAAATTTGGGACAGGGGAGGATTGCTGTATCCCTCAAAGTTGCTTTTTGAAGCACTAAAGTAGCTTGAGGGAATATATTTACAACCTTCTTCAGCAAAGAGGAGCTTTGCAACGACAGCATAGTTGATGTCATGATTCTAGTGAAAGCTTTAAATTTGGCTATGCCATAGGCTGCGAATTAAATGCTTATGATTTCATGTCAGCAGTTGGGCGTTTTTATGTCCTAAGAAGGCTGCACTTTTACGTTAAAGTCCTAATCAGTCAAGAGAAGCACGACGAAAAAGGAAATTGCACTTAACATTTAGCTATACTCGTCTTAGCAGGCTGGTGCAACATATGTATGCTGACCCTTCTTTGTCTTTTTTATCTGGATGCACAACTTATTCTGGTGCATTCGAAAAGCTAATTTTGTGAGTATAATTAAGGAATGAATTAAGGAATTCATTTGAGCATATTAATTACGCTGTATGTCTCCATCGTTGGGGATGGAATGTACTCGCACTGTTTTTCTGTGTTTTAGCATACTGTGTGTAGTTTTGCAGAGATCCCTTTTGCTTGGCGCCATTTCTACCTGTTTTATTCCTTTCATATAAGTGTAGGGTGTCGGTATGTCTTATACTCGCACATGAGCCTGACGTTCTGGAGCACTTAATGATGTAAATAAAAAAATCACGAATAAGCTGTGCAAATGTAGTTGCGGGGGCTTCGCGAAACAGAGCGAAAGCAGGGACAAATGTTTATCGCGAAAGAAGGTAAATGCCAAGCACCGAAACTTTTTGGCTTTGGGCTATGTACGTAGACATTGTTTGGCTTGTCTTCTACAACAGCGGCTGAAGAACTAAGTGCTTGACATTGGGTCGCAAATGCTGCGGCCGCTTTTTTATGAATGCGAACGGCAAAAGAAAACGTGTGCACCTGGAATCCAAGTTGGTTTAAATCAATTTGATGTCCTTTACTACGGCGTTATTTCCAGCCGAGATTTCCGTCCGAATAATTTCTGGTGAGGCGGCAGCGTGGCTCAAAACAAATTTAACAGCTTTACGCCACTACTTCGGTGTCTGCAAAACCTTTGCTGTCAGGTTAATAAATCCGTCTAATGGGTGTTGAGATGCGCTAGGAGTGCGCATATAATTCATCTATTATATGAAGTGAGTTTCGGGGATGCATCTTAACATCCGCCGAGCATTTGCACGTCTTATTTGACTGCGACAGAAAATGATTAACAAAATATTAGCATGAAGCGCTGGCGCTTCGCCGTACGTTCCGTACAGCCCATGTTCCTGCAGCGTCATCTTGTGCTATCTACATGAAGCGCCTCAGCGGCGAGCGCTTCCTGTACACACTGCCCCTATTCTAATACACTGTACCACTCCTAACGGATGGATGGATGGATGGATGGATGTTATGAGCGTCCTTTGGAACGGGGCGGTGGGTTGCGCCACCAAGCTCTTGTTACTCTACTGCCTAATAACCTACCTAGGTTAAACAATGAATAAAGAAAAAAAAACACTATGAACTACCACGCCCAAATTTTCTGATCCCTATTGCGAAGTGTGCTTTTGTACGTCTCCGTCTTTTGTCGTTTCCCTACTTTTCTTCCACCAATCCTCCAATCGCCTCTTACTAATGTCTATTGCAGACATGTTTGCTTTACCACTGCTCCCGCTGAACCCAAGGGCTTCAAGGAGGCCAGTGGTGCCTAAAACGACCGCTGGGTAGACGTCTTCACATTCTAATAAAACATGCTCTGTCGTTTCCCTAGCTTTACTGCAGCAAGCACATGCTTC